>NC_089875.1:105556461-105661461 GCF_040182565.1 Anser cygnoides
GATAAGTGTAATTAACTTACTACTGGTAAATTATTATTATATATATATATTAATATATATCTTTTTTTTTTCTACGCCTGTAATAAATTCAAACTTCTCTCAGAAATAGCACACTACCAGCCTCACATAATAAATTAATTAATTTACCAAAGAGTCAGAACAGTTGTTTATCAGTCTTTCCCCACTCACAAGTTCCTGGTGTTCTCATCCTAGCAAAATATCACATCCAAGTGAGAATGCAGCTGACAGAGAAAGAGGGAGAGGGTAATTTCCTAAGATTCATTTAATGGTGTGAAGAGAGAAATCCTGTTTCCATGAAAATTTACAGCAAAGTAATGGAACTCCACTGCCTTCAGTAAGGTCTTTTATTAAATGTTTCGCAAAACACTGATTCGGTCCACTGATTCCTACTAAAGACACCTGGGCTCTATATCCTTTTCCTCTTTACATTTCCCTCATTTGATATAACTATTTAATGTAATGAAAGGATTTCACCTTTCCTTACCTTACTTAATGATTCTGGGAGAGGATATGATTAATGATTCTAAGCATAATGTGTTGCAGAAAAAAAAAAATGGGTTTGTCATAATTATTTTTTTTTCCTTTCTTTCAATAAAGCTTTGGTTTTTATAAAAAAAAATATATACTTTGAAATAATGTTTTTCCAAGGCTTTACAATATTTATTCTAGGTACTTTCCAAAAAGCTTTTAATTCTAAACTATACAAATCTATTCTTCATTGTTATAAACATTAAACAACTTTGCCTAGCTACCAGCTGCTACTCAGCACAGCTGTCAATATGGCCAACAGCTTTATTCAAGACCATTAAAGCAAAAGAGCACCTATTTTCTGCTACAAGCTACCACCTTTCACCCAAGATGATACACAAAATGGAAGTGGAGTACCATTTACTGGATTAATATTATCCAGTGTTTACAGCTAATGGATTTGTGTTACTGCTTCATTTTACAAGGCCTTTTTTCGTCTTTTAATTTATCCTCAGGTCTGCTGCTTTATTTTTGTTCCATCATCCTCATAAAAGCCATTATCTTTCCATTAGCAAACCTGTTAAATAACTCTTCATATGCTCTTTGATCTGTCCAGCAGCCGTTTGCATTCTTTGCAGTGAGTTTTTCAATTACACTCAAGAATTTTAAAATACGAGTTTGCTGAGAGCTACTTCACACACTGTGGTACATTTAATTAACATAGGATCGAAGAAAGGTTTGCAACCATGTCACTACTCTTTGCTGCCATAACAACTCCTGGTTTCCTTCTCTTTTATGCAAATTGGGTCACAGTCATTTATGTCAATGAAATTGCTTTAAAACTTTTTTATGTAATAGTGGACCAGATACACTTCTCAAAATCTGTACGGAAATAATTGTACTGTATTTTTGCATTTGATGGTTTATCTGAAAAAAATGTAAGGCTCTGCAGATATTTTATGCTGAAAGTACCTTCTGAGTAAGTTTGTGCTTGATTTCACAAATAATCTTTCCATTTATTCCTTTTTTTTTTTTAAATATTATTCCTACTAGCAAATGTGGAAAGTAACTCTTTTCTTAAGCTACCTTTTCTTTTTACTCAATGTATGACTACAGAGTTGCTTAGTCATATCCAACAATAATAGAGAAAATATTTAAGCACCAATTTAGCTCATTAAAATTAAAAATATGAGTATTGCCTCAGCACTGAAGTAACCCCTTGGCTATGAGAATCTAGTGAAAACAAATCATTTTTTCTTTTTCATGACTCATCTCAGATGTCAAAACACTCTCTTTTTCGTGGTAGTCCACAGAGAGATCACACTATGAATGTGCTTCTTGCACAGAGATATATATTGACACAGAAGTGAGTGCATCAGAGGATACCTGCCATTTCTACTTAATGCCTTCATGCCAGAAGAGGAAAATGCTCAGTGGAATTATCTTAAATCCTTCTTTCTAGTAACACCAAAAAGCACATTTCTAGTAACACAACTTATTTGGAGTCCTGATTTCAGGAAACAGGGAGATACCCTCTGGGAGTTCAAGATCCTAAAAAAATTTCTTTAGATGCTTTTTCTAACTGAAGAGAATCCCTGATATTCACTGGATTTCTAGGAGTCAAAGACAGAAGTCACTCCTCTGACCACCAAATTATTTTTCTCCACTAGTCTTGTAATGATCCTTCTTTTATCTGCAAAATAGTGATAAAAGTTGCACTTTTATTCATAATTCTCATCAGAAACAATACCTTCCCAAGTTTTTCTACAAACAGTCTTACAGAGGCAGTAGAAGAAAGAGGAAAGGAAGTTGTAGGGATACGTGTTCATGATCAAGAATAGATGATCAGGGACTATAACATATGGAAGAAGTCCAGACTCTGCAGAAGAGCAAGAAGGCAAGCTGGACCACATGTGGGAGTTCCATAGATCATTGAGGATTGCAATAGATTGTTACGGATATGAATTTCAGGCCATCATTAAGTTTGATTTTCACAACTGGTATGCTATTGTTACACTCGTCCTTTCAGACCATTTAACCGTAATGCTGTAAGCTTCAAGATGTTTTGAGCTGTTCTGCTCTGAGAATGATTAATACTAAAAGCAGATTCAGTACAAAGAGCAATATTTGATCAGTGACATTTGGACCAAAAAATGCACCAGCCCAATACCTATCTCAACACTAGCCCATTGCTGTTGGTATATATATATATACATATACATATACATTTGACATGGGAGGTTTAGGTTCAAAATTATATGACATTTCTTCTCAGAAAGAGTAGTCAGACGTTGGAACGGATTGCCCAGGGAAGTGGTGGTGTCACTGTACTTGGGGGTGTTTAAGGAAAGGTTGGACATTGTGCTTAGGGACATGGTCTAATAGGTGATATTAGTGGTACGGGTATGGTTGGACCAGATGATTTTGAAGGTCTTTTCCAACCTTAATGATTCTATGATTAAAATAGTCCTGTTACCATTAGTCCTTGATTATAAGTCTTTGAAAGCAGTACCTTTCTGGGTCCCCGCACTTCACTGCTTCTAAATAAATTTCACTTTGCTGCTGCTTAACCAGCAGAAATCATGTCAGTCACATTCAGCAAACCATTGAATTGTTAAGAAATGTTGACAGTAACATACATGACTTTAACCACCCCAGTAACAAATCAAAAGATCTCTCTGTAATTGATATTAGGAGTGCAGACCACTAAGATGGAACAATGTGACACTTGAAGAATAACCATTTTGAACTTTCTAGTGACCTTTTCTGCCTTAGGGATGATTGCTTTTCTGAGATAAAGGTGCAAAAAAATTGTTTATGAACTGAATGGACTGTAACCTCTCAGTCATTTCATTTTGCCATTAGCTCAATTTACCAAAGGAGTCACAGGATTGTGATCTGATTCATGTGGGAGCTGCTGATATAAAAATAACTTCTTTATGTTTTATTTTATTTTTTAAGGAAGTCTTTACTGCCAAGTAAATAAATCCCAGAATCAGCTCAAGAACACAAGTCTTTGGAGTTGCTCCATTATCCTGCAGTCTTTTGCTGTGGTTTCCCTTGTTCTGAAAGTAGAGCAAAATTAATCACGCTATCTTTCTTGTCTTTTCAATACCTTCAAGCCCCTAAGGCCCTTTGAAAGGACTACATATTCTGGGTACAGTCACAACTGAAGTGTTCAGAGTGTCTTTTTTTTTTTTTTTTCCTTTTTCCTCTCATAAAATTCTAACACCAGTCTTGATACATTTTCTCTGAGGTCCATTAGAGTTGCATCAAAACCCTCCTTTGGAGGGTAGAAATGAAATTCTGAAATTCGGGCTGTACAGATTGATATGTCTGTTATTGTTCCACAGAATTTCTCTCCCAGGTATCTGATGAGATTTTAGGATCTCCTTAGGATGTTGTTTTTATTTGATGTGAAATGGCTGAAGTAGGATGAAAAGCAGCCCTCCATGTTTCTTCTCTAGCCATTGATTTTGTTATGGATTACTTCCAGTACAAGATACAATTTTACAGGATTTTTGCTTGTTTGTTTGTTTTTACATGAAATATTTACTTTTAACATTTAACGTAGATGTGTTGTCCTTGAACAGCAGGGTATTATTTTCATTACTGAAACTCTGAGAGGGAAGGAGGTATTAGCAATCAGTAGACAAAATTAGAATGAAAACCGGCTGTGATTATTTAACAGTCATCCTATGGTACATACTAACTTAATTCTGATTGACAGTAAAATTTCACTATTCTTTCCTCTTGGCATCAGGTAAAGACATGTTTTAATTGCTTACAAAATAACAGACAACCCTCTTTCACCCCCACCCTTCTTTCATATGTTTTTGGATTTGTTTCAAGAATGAAGTTGCAGGCCCAGCCCTGTTTGGTATATGCTTTCTGAAGGTAGTTTGGCCTGTCATTTCTGCACTGAATACTGGATTAAGTAGTAAATCAAAATATTTAATGATATCTGTCCTAGGAAGTTTTCAGAAATTTGTTGATTATTCATGTTAAATACTACTTTGATAGCTATTTACAGCATCCATCTCTGGGATTATTAAATCTTTTAGTGCCTGTGTTTACTAGACTGGAATATCCATGAAAATGTCCTATATCCTTCCCTAGAAACCACTGTAGCTCATCAAGAATGAATAATAAAAGGCATTCACATTCAGATATCCATGCAACTTTCATATTTGCCAGTTTATTACAACTCATATTTCTCACTAGAAAAACATATACACACACCTTTACATTGATTTCATGAGCTCAGTGTGATGCACTCAGTTTTGTACACAAATGATTGACAAGTTAAATGAAAAGACAAAAGATGGACATTTCAAATGTACTGCATTTTTGCTTTGTTCAGAAGTGAAAATTTGGCAAATTTCTGTTTTACATGGAACATTTGAAAAGGAGATTTACATTTCTATGAATGTTTGAAATTATTATTAATAATAATAATAAAAGAAAGACATTTGAATGAAAATAAAGATATGTATACATCAAGAGAAGATAGGCATTTACTTGTAGTCTTAGATACACTGTCTGTCTGAAAGCCCATTTCATGACTGTAGTCTAAAGAAGACAGGCTTAAGAATGAGACTCCAAATTTGTATCATTACAAGGTGTGATGAAATGAGCAGAGCTCTTGTGACACTATGCAAGTAAAGTGAGTCAGTGCTAGACATATCAGAGAAGGTGAAGTCCCCTGCTTTCATGGAGCTGTACTACTCTTTTTCCCAAGTACATTGATGCTTTTTATTTGATGCTCCATTGTAATGTCTCAGAAAGTGAAATGTGGAGATTTAATATACTTAGTTTAGGAAGGAGACTTCATTCTGTGCATGGTATAAAATACATCATGGGCTTAGAGATCTAGTAACTGGGGTACCTAAATAGCCTCTCTACCTAGGGTTGTTCTTCCTGTATGTATAGACCAAGGACAAAGACCTATAGACCTTGGACCTATAGACCAAGACCTAAAGACAACTTCATCAGTTTGATTAGTGACAGATAATGCTGGTTGGAGGAAGCGTGATTGTCCTTGTTTATGTAAAAAAAAAAAAAGTCTCTGGTGCATGGCAGGATACAAGACAATACTCTTCCAATGTTAACAAGTCCCTGAAGTAAAGCTGTGTAAGACTAGGCAGTGCTTCACTGTCACTTCACATCTACCACACCAGGGTCTATTGCAGATATTGAATACATCATTGCTGAGCCAATCTGCCAGTCAACATCAGTTAAACTAAACCATGCAGTAATACATAAGTTGGCTTCTCATAACCAAAACTGTTGAAATTATTTATTAGATTTTCCCACTGAAACAACAGGAAAAGAAAACCACAAGGAGAATTAAGTACCCTCTGGGATTGCCTACATTACAAGAGTAGGGGCAAGCCTACTTGTGAGACATGTTTCCCATACGCTTTCCTGACTCTTAGTCCAGAGGTATCTTGGGCTTTCTCTTTATAAGTAGCTATGCCTAAGTTTTTTTTTTGTTTTTGTTTTTGTTTTTGTTTTCTGAGGAACTGGACTAATGCATGCTTTTAGCTGTTTTGCCTATCTTGGTTATACCGTGTGACACAAAACTTTGTCAATGCTGTAAATAAATCATGTAAAGAAAAGAAACTGCATACGGGTTATGTTAAATGAAGAATTCAGGTATGTGTTCAGAATGGTGTTTCTTTCAGGGACACCTAGAAGCTTCCGTATATTCAATAACTGGAAATAAGTAATCATGTAAAACAGAAAGAAAAGAGAGAAAATTCAGCAAAAGCAAGGAGGAAGTGTACAGCCAAACACTTATATGTACTTATTTATAAGTCATTTTGATGGACTGAAATTATAATTTCATGATATAATTCATCATATATTAAGCAGCATCCCAAAGAGGCAACTTCATCTCCATGCTCCTTTGCCTTCCCTTGTAAGGACTCTTGTATTTCTTCAACCCCGTAAAAAGTGGTTCAGGGATCTTAAACAGCATAAAAGTAATTATAGAATCATAGAATTCTAGAATACCCTGAGTTGGAAGGGACTCTCAAGGATCATGAAGTCCAACTTCTGTGTCTCTACAGGACCACTCAAAAATCAGACCGTATGTCTGAGTACATTGTCCAAATGCTTCTTGAACTCTGGCAAGCTCATTGCTCTGACCATTTCCCTGGGGAGCCTCTTCCAGTGCCCAACCACCTTCTGTATTAAGTTTATGTGGCAAGGTATTGGTAGGAGGGAGGAGCAGGGTAGCACATTGAGCAGGGGCAGAAAGTGACCATGAAGGAGTGGCGGAGATGAAGCGTTAGGGACTGACCGCAGCCCCCATTCCCCATTCCCCTGCACCACTCAGGGGGAGGAGGTAGAATAGGGTGGATGGGAGGAAGGTGTTTTTAGTTTACTTTTAGTTTCTCACTGTTCTAGTCTGTTAGTGATGGGCAATAAATTACATTAATCTTCCTATGCTGAGTCTGTTTTGCCTGTGATGATAATTGGTGAATGTTCTCCTCATCCTCATTTGAATCCTTGAGCCCTTTCCATTGTATTTTCTCCCCCTTTTTCTTTGAGGAATAGGAGTGAGAGTGTGGTTGTGGTGTAGTTCAGCTACCCAGCTGGGTAAAACCACCGCACCCTCTCAGTGAAGAACTTTTTCCCAATATCCAGCCTGACCCTTCTCTGTCCCAGCTCCATGCCATTCCCTTGGGTCCTGTCTCTGTCCCCAGAGAGCAGAGCTCAGAGACTGCCCCTCCACACCCCTCGTGAGGAAGCTGCAGGCTGCCATGAGGCCTCCCCTCAGTCTCCTCCTCTCTGGGATGAACAAACCAAGTGACTTCAGCTGCTCCTCTGTACTGGGTCAGGCTGGGATGTTAACTTTCCCTGCAGCAGCCGCTACAGTGCTGTGCTCTGCACTCGTAGCTAAAACAGCAGTGGTATCACACCAGTGTTGTGTCTGCTGCTGAGCAGTGCTGGCACGGCATCGGGACTCTCTCTAACCCCCCTAGGGGTGGGCAAAGATGTGAGAAAAGAAACATCACCAGGGCAGCTGACCTAAACCAACCAAAGGGATATTCCATACCATATGATGTCACACTCAGCAATAAAAGGTGGAAAAAGGAGGAAGAGGGGAGGGGAGGGCTCTCATTGTGAAAACGTCTGTCCTCCTCCCGAACACCGTCTATGTGCGTTGAGGCCCTGCTTCAAGGACGTGGTCAAGCATCGCTCATTTGTGGGAAGTAGAGAGTAATTTCTTTCCTCTGCACTTCCACATAGCCTTTACTTGTTTTGTTTAGTTTTCCCTTTCCCCCTCCCTTTTCCCCTTTCCTTTTTTTCCCCTTTAGTTAAATTGTTAATTGTTCAGTTAAATTGTTTAGTTAAATTGTTTAATTAATAATAATCTTTCCTTAATAATTATTTTTTTTTCTTCCCTTTAATTAAATCATCCTTATCTCAACCTCTGAGTTGTTCTTTCCTTTACTTCTTCCCCTCCTCCTCTAAGGAGGGGGAGAGAGAGAGCGGTTGTGGTGTTCAGCTGCCTAGCACGGTAAAACCACCACATCCTCCCATCTTCACCTCTACACCCGTCACCATCTTCATAGCCCATCTTTGGACACTCTAATAGTTTTATGTCCTTATATTGTGGCACCCAAAACTGTACACAGTACTCAAGGTGAGGCCACACTCATCTCTACATATAGCCAGGGTTTCCCTTTCCCAGGTGCAGAATCTAGCACTTACTCGTGTTAAACTTCATATTGTTGTTCAGCTCTCCAATTTGTCAAGATCTCTCTGTAAGACCTCTCTAAACTCATCAGAGTCAACATCTCCTCCCAATTTAGTATCATCTGCGAAATTACTCAAAACACCTTCTAATCATACATCTGAGCCATTTACGAAACCATTAAAAGGAATAATGTTAGAGATGACTTTTTTCTTGGTTTAGTGTCTTGAAATAGCTCATCTCAGGACCATAAAAGTACCCATAATTGCATTAAGGAGGGTGAAGGAACCTACAGCCAGTTGCTAATGGGAATGGTGAGTCATATCACAAGCAGCAATGAGATACTATTTCTGCTCAATTGTATTGTCAAAATTACACCCTAGTTCTCTACATTTTTGTGTAATCCCCAGTATACAGTATCATTTCTTGAATCAAGATCTATTAATAGATTTAGAACAGGAAATACTTTTTTTTTTATTTTTTTTTTTTTTTGCTAGTTTCCTGATGTGATAAGGGATATTTTGACTACATGGTAATAATCTGAGATAGTCCTTAAGAGTATTCAGATTGCCCATGTCACAAAGTATTCAGCTACTTCTATTCAGCTGTCTGTAGGACATGAGGGACAAGTAAAAGTAAGATGATAACATTCAAAAGCAGAAATGGTTTCTATGAACTTGAGCAATTCTGTGTACAGTTTATACTTTCCTTCTTTAGCGTCTTTAGAGAGATTTTTTAATCTCCACATTTGAAAGAGAGCTGTTTCTCTAATCTTGTTCCTGTTCTTCACAGCAGGCCTACACAGTCCCTCCTGCTGTCTGCAAAGAGTTACCAAATTGGACGTATTACATTGTTCCCCTATGCAGAATGACATGCAATCAGTAAAAACTCCTTTTGTTTATACTGTTAATAACAGATGTTGCTCTGCGACATCACACATGCTGTTTAATATTATCAAAACAATTATTCATTTATTCGTATTTGTGCAGTGTGTGCAAGCTGGCATTACAGATCTTGCAGACATAGCCTTCATGAATGCATAAACAGAAATGCATGTCATATATAATAAATCACCCAACAGTCCCATCACCATTTTTAATCTTATATCTAAAATTTTGCTGATAACTTCATTGCTTACAAATAGACAAGGGGGTGACTGACAAAACTTTGGGCATGTGGAAAAACCACCGAATTAGCGGAGGGCCCCTTACTACAGAAAGCTGTTTTATATGTAAAAAAGGAAGAGAGCTTTGCTTTGTCAGGGTCCGGTGACAAGCATTCTGGTGTTCATGCTTCTTCCCTTTATCCCTGCCACCTTCCTCCAAAAGGAAAACACAAGGA
The DNA here is from genome assembly GCF_040182565.1 of Anser cygnoides. NCBI lineage: Eukaryota > Metazoa > Chordata > Aves > Anseriformes > Anatidae > Anser > Anser cygnoides. The sequence continues at coordinate 105,566,000 of NC_089875.1, forward strand.
AGAAAAACAGTTCAAGAGTTGGTTTGATTCTTTTTGATTGAATTAACAAGGGTTCATTTTAATTGAATTAACTAGTGAGATAACAGCATGACTGAATTTTAAAGTATAATTAAAGGATTCATCTTCTACTTAATGACAATGGGATAGAAAATTACCTCAGAACAGACGCTACACAAGTTGTCTGTTTTCCCATTATAGATGATCATTTTCAGGTAACGTGGCCATTAAACCTTTGATATTTGGCACAAGGTTTTGAACAAAAATTCTGAGTTTAAAACAAATCAATTTATGCCTTTGTAACCTTAAATGTTTGCAGTGTTTATGAGGACATGTCACTGTCATTGGACATGTCATGAGGACATGTCATTGTCATTGTTTGTTCTGGTTAGGATCTAGGACTATGTGGCATATTTATTAAAATAACTAAGTTACTAAGATATCTTCTTCCAATAAAAACAATCTTTTTGTGTGTGCATATGAATGAAACCTTTATGAAACAGTGTGTTTATGCTCCTGATAGTATGTTTGTGTTCTAAAAAAGAATGATATTTTCTTCATTTATTTAGCAGAAAATAGATTTTCATAGATTTTCATTTCAGAAGAAGTTATTTCGCACCAACATGCGAAAGAACTTCTTCACAGTGAGGGTGATGGAGCACTGGAACAGGCTGCCCAGGGAGGTTGTGGAGTCTCCTTCTCTGGAGATACTCAAGGCACATCTGGACGCCTACCTGGGCAGCCTGCTCTAAGGAACCTGCTTTGGCAGGGGGGCTGGACTCGACGATCTCTCGAGGTCCCTTCCAACCCCTACAATTCTGTGATTCTGTGATACTAATGAGGTAAAACAAAAATTTCCATTCTTTCTACTTTCAACATCACCTTCTTTGAAGAAATAAGACAAACTATTATCCTTACAGGTTCATGGTAGTTAAAACTTCAAGAAAGAAATCTATCCTTAAAGTAAATGATTTGAGGTGAATGGAATTTGCTCCCACAGGCCTGAAAGTAATAGCTTTTCCTTGTATAGAAGTATATTTTCCTTGTATAGAAGTATATTCCAAAAACAATTACCAGGTACCTGATACTATCTTGTAGACCTGGAATCCAGAATTCAGTAGGTTTATCATTAACCTTCATAACTGCATGACGTAGTGCAAGGGAGGTAGAAGTGGCTAAGGGGACGAGTGAACAATTTCTAACTTCTTGTTTCTTTCTTTGGAGTTTTGCTTACAAAATCTGAGTCCTTTGTGTAATATGCTATTGAAAATAATGGTGTGACTTCAGTTTTCAGTCATTTTCTTTTGTTTTTCTTATGAACATTCATGGAGCTCCTGTTCACTGCTGTTGGGAATGCTCAGTAGAAGCACAGGATCATTTACGTCTAGCATGTCAAAGAGCCATTTCCTTTAAAATCTACTTTCTCAATTCATTCTTATTATTTCATGTACTTTTATCACATCTGCCTTTAACCATCTAAAGTAATAATCTTTTAGTCTTTCTTTCAAGTAGAGGTGTTTGTATTTGTTTTTCCATACCAATAAATTGCTCTTATCTTTCTTCACTCAACTCGTCTATTTTTTCAGTATGTTTTCTCTGATAAGAAACCAGTCTGAAGAAAGATGTATTAGGGGCTACATCAGTGACAATATAAAAGACATTTTCTGTATTACTTACTGTCCCAATGTTTATGCACCTTGAGAATTTATTAGCTTCCTTTGAATTCAGTTGCATACAAGCAGAAACGCTTGGTGAATTGTCTGCAAAGTTTCCAAGAGAAATCTGAGTAGTCTATGTTTAACATTATGTAGCAGTTAAAGAAAAGAGCATACGTGTAACATATTTATAGCTATATTTTTCTTCACCGGGCTCTCCGGTTATCAATGGGGACCACGGTATTGGCCATTTTTCCAACTTGATTCAATACTGTTTTGCACAGGCCCCTCAAGATTAAATCAAATATAATGATAGTTTAGGTTATTTGAACATTTTTTACTTCATTAATTATTTCTTCTTTCTAGATAACTGAAAATGTATTAAATCATAACCCTTATCCATAACCTTTAGAAATCCATCTGTTAACATTTCACCATGATGAAAACTGATGGTGAATTCACTGATGTTATCTTCTGTTGTTATTTTTTTTGGTTGGTTGGTTGGTTGTTTTTATTGTTTGGTTGGTTGTTTGGGGTTGATTTTGGTTGGGTTTGATAAAGGTCTGCTTGATAAAAGGTCTAGGTTCTAGGAAATCTTTGAAAGAGCATGAAAGTCTGCCACCTAATATTGCCACTTCTGTGCATGAATTTGCTAATGGCCATGTGAAAGAAAAGGTAGCTGCATAGATTGAATGCATGCCCAAAGTCAGCATTCAATCTACCTCTGACCTAAGTCTGATTCATATTTAAGGACTTATATTTAGGTGCTAAACATGCTCAGATTTACCTAATGATGCAGAGCATCCTCAGTGCTCTTTTTTCCAAAAAGAGAATGGAAAGAACTTGGAACTCTTTAAGGTTTTTTTCCTATGTGTTTCCCCATCATCAAAAGTATCTCTTTGATTACATTTACACTCTGTACAATGTTTCTATGTAACGTGTCTTTTTACAATACTTTGAGACAGCAAATCTCAAATATATTTATTGCCAGTAATATATTAATTAAGAAAAAATATTTTTGTGAAGTGTGAGTTGAGGACAGGAATCAACCCAGCATTTCATGCACCAATAACTATCAAAGTCCACAGACCTGTAAATTTAAAATAAAGAAATGCCTGATTTAGACAAACACCTTCAAATGATAGGGCTGCTTCAGGACACAGGTTAAATAGAACACATATGCCCACAAAAGATACTTGATAACACAGATGCGGGAGATATCAGATTTCCACCTCTGAAGAATGATTATAATAACAGGGATACTATTCCACATGGACTAGAGATCTGTATGCACAATAGCCTTTAAAGGTGGGAAAGTGTTATTGTAATCATACTACAGTCAGGGAAATTGAGTCATAAAGAGGTTAAATAAATGTTGCTCAGGGTTAAACATGAAACCAGCACAGAGCTTCAAACAAAGATGAAATTCTCTGGAATGTTCACTGAGGTGAACTCCGAGTTTAAGCACACCGACTGATGGGCCCTTGCTGGGTCTGTACTGCTTAACCACACCCAGACCTCAGGTACGAGGAGTTCACACTGCAGCTGGGAGGAGAGGAGCTTGAGCTGTTTGCAGGGAAGTGGCATGCTTGGTTCTGGGAATGCCAGGAGTCTGTGAACATGCTCAGACCGATCACCACTGCAAGCTTCGGTGCTCATCAAAAGTGTAGGTCCTACATTTGCGTGTATGGGGTGCTATCTGCACTGACATAGCCATGCTCTTGAGAACTAGTGTGAGACAACAGCAACCAGGTAGTCATGCTGCTGGCTTTCGTCTTATCCTAGGACAGGATAGAACAAGAAGCATTTGTTTTTCTGAGGGAATAACCTTTTTGCATTGAAATATATGTCAAATAAAGATATGCTGCAAACTTTCTGACCTTCCCACACCAGTGCTTTTCTCAGACTTCTGATAGAAGTACTTCAAGCTAAAAATATTTCAATTTGCTCTATTAGGCTTTCATTGCTATGTTTCCTGTCTCTTCCAGAAGGTTCAATTCCATTAGTACCTCACTATCAGCAAATCATAAAGCTTTTCCATCCAATAAAATGGACACCTTATAATAAAAAAACTATTGATGTCCACTTCCATTATGGCACCGTCTGTCGAGCACTGATACGTATTAAAAATGCACCAAATCTAAACTTCAACTTAGAAAGGATTATGAGATGCAAAGTTTTGATAAATGCATGTATACAAATTTAAAATTGGCATCATTCTGAAGTTTGAGTTTTCTTCCAATTAAAATGTTAGTGACATCCTATTAAATGACACATTGTATCCCTGTTTGCATAAAAACCTATCCCACTTACAGGGAACCAGTTGTTCATTTAATTTTGATATTACTGAGATTTTTATCCTGGGCCCATGAAAGTAGGAGTACAAGGTCAGACCAACTCAAAAACTCTAGCTGCTGTATTTAGTTCTGCCTTGACTTGTTGACAGCAGCTGCTGATACGGATCTTTCACAAAGCTGACCCTTGTTTGCTGCCATTGCTGGGACATTTCTATTGTAAGGGGACTCTTGGAGCCTAAATCGAAGGTCACAGTTGTTCAGTGCACAGCATACAGTTCCCATAATTAAAAGCATTTGTTAAACTCGTTGGTTAATGTGCCTGTGTTTTTATTTGAGAACTCATTAACTATTATACACATCAAAAGACAATTTTAGAACTGGAGGGAAAAGCCTCACTATGTAGATGTGTGGGAATCAGCTGTAAAATGAAAGAAAATAATGAATAATTGTTCTCCAGGAATGAGCTTTGTATAGCCAAGGCCCTGGCAATGACAGAAGAATGCACCAAAGTTGGAAAGTTAACAATTGTTTAGTATATTCTATCTTGCAGGGATAATTTTTTAGTTTCTTGAGTTTTCTATATCTCTACAATAGACAGCAACAATTTGTTCATCTCTGGTGCTTTCTTTTGTAATGTTCTAAAAGTACTCCCAAAGAACAGAAATAATATGAAATGATAAGTACTGACATTTGGTTGAGAGATATAATATTAACTTCCTTTTGACCAAAATATGATGGTTCTGAGAGTGTAGGGTGGGATAAAGCCCATCTGGTCTGGCCTGGCAGTGAGTCCCTCAATGAGTGTTTTCAGACAAGTCAGAAGAACCAAAAAGGGACTTACATTTCCAAAACAGCTTTAAGCTCCAAACCTCCCCACTGAAACTGTCAAAATTTCTGCCTAAATTAACTACTAAAGCTTGTACTGCTGTGCACACACAGTTATTGATGATGAGTTGCTTATGACAGGACTGTATGTACTGCGTGTAAAGATTTAGATTATTTTATCTGCAAGTTCTGTCACTATATTTTCATTATTTAGAAAGATCTAGTGATTTTGCAGTTTAAGGGCAGTATCCTTTTCTCCTCCCCGGTAGTCTCAGTACAGAGTTAAGTTGGTTTAAATAAGTGAGACCTGTTCATACAGGAGAGGTGGCTAGTTGGCAGTCATTTACAAGCAGCTTTTCTTCCTTTCATTTTTAGCTAAACATTTAACACATGATAGATACCGAGTACTAGCTTTGCTGTTTGGAATGTCCCAGAGATGGATTTGGGAATGTTTTGTCCTGATTGTTTCCATTTCAGTAAGAACAAAAATAGAAGTTATTACCTGTGATTAGTCGTCTGGTGATACATAAAATATTTCACTTGGCAATATTTCCTGTTTTTCTTGAAAACACACATGAAAATTTTCTGTTCATGTGTCTAGAGAACTGTATATGAAATAGGAGTGGAGAGAATCATAACTAAATTTTTTACATGTTTCTGATATTTTTTTCAGATGTTTTGCCAAGTCCAAGCCACTGAGACAGGCAGGCTGAATACATGGAACATAACAATGGAGATACTGAAGGAGACTTAAGTTCTTTTTAGTCAGTATCCTGTCTGACAGTAGCCAGTAGTGCATATCCAACACTTAATATATCACTTAGAGATGCCTTGAACTTGAGGTCATATTATTCAGAAATTTCCTAAAACTTCACTGTTTTCCTTTGAACCTTTCACCATCTAAATTTAGCTGGGATATAATCTGCATCATATTAAAATATGATGTAAACATGTAACCTGAAACCAGATTTGAAACATTCTGATACGCTTCTGGTATCACTCTCCATGAACATTAGTGCAAGCAAACCTTTACTGAAGTGACTTTTCTTTGGAAAACTGAATTTGGGGACAGTAGCTGAAATTTGTTTTCTGATTAACTGCAGAAAGCAATATGTTTCCTGCTTTTTCAACTCACTCTATCCATGAAAAAAAAAAAAAAAAAAAAAAAACTTTATCTGAAGCAGATCACAGTATTCAACAGTGAGAAAAAATTCCAAGCAGAGATATTGAAGTTATCTCTTGGTGACCACATCAGGATTGCTTATCAGCAGATCAGCAGATGATCTCAGCTTGGACACATTTTATGGGCAGATCCTTTCCTCATTCTGTGGCACCTCATTTGTGTATTGTCTACTCTGCTGACAAGTAATGAAATAAATCCTGCAGTGAATACAACGAAGACCAAGACCTACTGAAATGTCCTCCTGAACCCCTTGAAGTTTGAACAGTGGTGAAGCTTTTCGATCTGGCCTCCACTGTAAGAATCATATCCTGAAAAGTTATGCCGTGTTGATTAGATGCCTAGGGTACATTTCCAAGCGTGAGAAATGTGAGAAAAATAGAAGCCAGACTGTTAAGAAGCCCATTTTGGAAGTATGTGTGTCTTTAGAATGGCAATATTTGAATGGTATGTTTTCATCAATAATCCTGGATGAATTCTGCTACTGCTAACAAGGATCTGCCTGCTTTTATAGAGCTTCTTATAGCTTCAATGCAATAGCAAGGGTTTGTGATGGTGGAGTGAGATGGCTAAATACCACAAATACTTGTTGTAGGTCTAAGATATTTTGCCCTGCAGTTTTTATAATGTATTACTGGAGTAATGAGGAATACATGTGCCTTCAGTGGTTTTGCCAATCATTATTTGTGACATGTGTGTGCAAAATTTTTAAGAGAATTTCAGGTATCCATTTCATCTTTATGTCATGGACATAAAGGAGGTAAAAAAAATATATGTGTGAGCTCTTATGCAATAGAAACATCTATTAATTGTTGTATTTGAGTGAATTATTGAATATTTGCTTGTATATAGTTTGGCAGAAATGGGAGCAAAAGAGCTCGTCAGCCCAAATTATTTTTCTATTGTATTATTCTGGCTATTATTTCTAATAAGTTTCAATTTTGTCACATTAAAACCTGAATACTCATCTTGCTCTAGATTTTTTTAGAATTTTAATGTTTATCATATCTAGTTAGAAAAATATATATATGTCTAGTGAATTCAAGAGCTGTTTGAACAACTAGAGACCAATTATTTTAGGATTTTTAGGAAACCAGAAAAATAAACCTTGATGAATGGCAAATGAATAGACAAATTTTCCATTGTAGTTTCCATGTCCTTGAGGAGGCTGCCCAGTGCAGAACTGTACTTTTCTTTTTCAGGGATTTTCAGTTTCTCCTCCTATCAGGTATTTGCTTTCAACAGTAAATCATTCTCCCATATTAGCTACTCGTGTTTTTCTCTGGGTCACAATTTATCTTGTATCATTTTGGATTCTCCCACGGAAAAAAAAAAAAAAAAGGCTGATTCTCTGGAATTAGCCAAACAGTGCATTGCCAGAACTATAACTTCTATTCATTGAGAACAACCACGAGCTTATAGAGAACTTAATTTGATACAGTATAGATGTGTAAGAGTAAGCAATCTTTATAACAGTTATGGGCATGAGAGCAAGATCTGGAGTAATCAGGAAGACAAATGAGAATGAATGGCTTATTAATGAAACAAGGCTTCTAGTAGAACTGGATGCTGAGACAGCAGAAAAAAGATCATGGACAGAATTCTTAAGGACTAATTACTATGGACAATAACTAATAAGGGAGGAAAGTTACAGAGAATACAGTAATAGAAACATGTAAGAAGATTTTCAAGATTACTTTTAGTTAAGCAAGATCCATTTGTAGGCTTTTTTTTCTTTCTGCAGGGAAATGACCTCACATTTCATTTAAACATAGGCTACTTCTCTAGGCTATTTAAATAAAATGCTGAAAAGGACAGTTACTGTGAATTAATGCAGAAAAATACAGATCAGCTTCTCATGTATAAATCATTCAAAAAACTTTTGGCACTTACCATTTACCAATGGTAAAGGAGATATTAGGTCCATGGTATTTTACGTGTGACGTATATATAATATGTCATGACAGCAACACATATTCACAAATGATACCCTCTCTGGAGAAGTCAAAAATAATTTCTCAGTGAGAATTGTGAACCCTGCTTGTTTAATAGGGTCATCAGCTCTCCTCAGCATACAGCAGATATCATATTGAGGCTTGAGCAAATTCTGCTGTAAGACCAGGGAAATCCTACAATACAATGAAAAATCAAAGCTAATCGTTGTGCTACATAATATCCAGCGTCAAAGCCATTTCTGTACCCTGCCACTCTTTCTCTCCTCAGGCCTCAGCTTTCATTGTCTCTTTTTCATGTTTGTCAATCATTTCTTCCCCCTTTTTTCATTCAGCTTTCTCTTCAGCCCTCCGACACATACTGATGATGGGGATTTATGTGAATTAATTTCTTAAATAACTTTCCTCATATCTTCTGTTTGTCCTTCCAGTGTTTGCACTTGGCATGTGGGTTTGTGTGTCCAGGATATCACATAATTCCATTTGGATTCTACTGGAGCTGAAACCTCTGTCTCTTCTAAGCTTTGTCTTCTGTGGACGAACCTGGAAAGGCATTTGGCATTTACAAAGGAATCAAACAGACAAAAAAAAAGAACCCCCAAACCAGAAGAAAATTGCTCTAACTTTTCCTTGTAGAAAAAGCATTTAAGGTAATATTGTGAAAAAGTACTATTAAATAAAGCTTGTAAAAAAAAAAAAAAATTGAAGAAGTGATTCCTGTTTATTATTTCCTTTGAAGAAATCCAGTTGCATAGAAGTGACTTCATTCTGAAGAGTTTATGAAAAGTTTAACTTTCATATGAACTTTTTAAAGGCACTTAGTTGCCAATCGAAGAAAAATTGTTTTCAGTCTCTCAAACCAGTCCAGCTGAATAGACTCTACGATGGTAACGACATCTATTTGATATACATATACATATTCAGTAAAATTTGATTTCTATCATATTAAAAACAAACAAAAAAGAAAACAAACAACAAAAAAAAGAAATAATAAAGGAGCCATGGTTTTGATCTTGTAAAACGTAGTGCTAGGTAACAGTGTCTTCATTCTTCCTTCATTTTTTCCTTTTCCTTCAACAGAGCAGAAATAAGCTACAATAAGTTAGTTTAGCAGGCAGCTGTGTGTTTGTGTGTATATTTGTTTGTGTGCCTGAAGAAACACTCGTGGTCACACAAAGGTTGTAGCTGTGATTGCTAGTACTACAGAATTGGCACAGATGAATCCTGAAATATTCAAATGCATTTTAAGTACCTTTAAAAATAAAACAAAGAAGAATGAGTACAGGGCAAGAGGAGAAGCAGAGGCAAAGAAAAAAAATAATCCTGTTGGCATTAAAAAAAAAAAAAAAAGTCTTGAAAGAAGATGTAGATGGTCTAAGGACAAGAATTGTTGATTCGGGAAACACAGCATATAGCAGTGCCTCTAACTGATGTGCTATCTTTTTGTTTTGTGCATATAGACCATCCATTAAGGATGATGATAAGCTCCAGGCTTAGTGCCATGGCTAGGATCCAATTTGAAGATCCATTAGTACTCCTTACCTCTTGAAGATTCTTTAGATCAGCCACTATTCATGATAAGGAAATTACACATTAATTTGTTCAATAGAATTTAAAATGAGACACACCAAGATCACCCTTGGCAACAGACATGAACTGATCGATGCTAACTGTTCCTTAATTTAATTTATTGTTCAGTGTTGTTCCACTTTTTCTTGCATTCCATGGTATTCATAACCAAAAATAAAAGAAAATCACGACTTCTCAGGCATTTCTAATATAAAAATGCTCCAGGGTATAATGGATCTACAAGCTAATTTAGAGGTTAACTTGGTTCAAAACAGCATATAGGAAGAGATTCATGGCTGATGTTTAAGTAACTAAGGTGATTTGAGCAAATAGCTGTCACTGCTTCACATCTGTTTAGCAGATATGACTAACTGAATGAATGCCTGACCCATGTACTCAAAGGAGTACTGTGGGTTTATATTTACCCAGCGTTGGCACTGAATACTTTAACTTGTGGTGTGGGCAGTTTGGCTTTATTTAATGAACTACCACTGGGAGTAGTTTAGATAAAAAGAGGTTTGTAATGTTATGTCCAAGGAAGACACGGAGGTACTGTGCTGGTATGTGAGAGCAATGTTCCTTCATAGACCTGGTAGCCTCCTGCCATCTCCTTCTGCTCATATTACAGACTGGTAAAAACACCACAGCAAATCCCTATAAGACAGCCAAAGTCTCATCAAATCTACACATACAGGTATTCCCCCTTGCATTAAAACTCCCCTGAGTCATTTACTATGGCATCTGGTGACCATCTTCCATGAAGGGAAAACACAAAGCCCTGCCACAAGTAGCAACTCTTCAAAAGCCATTTTGTGCTCCACCTGCCATCTGCACAGCACATCTGGGGTTAAGGGCTTCAAATCTCATATCCTCTTCCTGACAATAGAAGTGCTGCCACTAATTAAGGATAATACTAGAAATCTCCTCAGGCAGCCATAGCCAATTGTTATGGTTTAATGGTCTGGGCGTTTTCTGCACTGCTCTGTTTAAATGTCCTGCACTCTGCATCCTCCATGCTGGTGATGCCCAAGATGCAATGCACAGAGGTGCAAGGTCTAACACACTGCCAGAAAGGCCCTGAAGAGGAGCTGTCAAGACTGCTTCTAAAAATAATGGGTGATGGAATGTAGTGTCATGAATGATTTTATGTAGAATAAGGCAGCTCCTTCTCTTTCTCAGTGAATTGTGTACATCTACTAAGATGCAGTACATTTGTCTTTAATTAACAGGAACTAAAAAAAAATGTTTAGAGAGCGTAGGAAAGAATGGAACAGAAAAAAAAAAAGTCTAAGTAAATTTCTCTCAATAACTTTTTCCCTTTAGAAAATCCCTGGAAGGATCACGATGCAAATTTAAATATCTCATACACTCTGGATGGTGCCCCCTGTGAATGGAGGAAAACTGTTTTTAAAAAGCTTTCTTCAGTTGAGATGTTTTTGTAGTAGCATTTTTAAAATGTATTTCCCTATTAGTAATAAAACCTTAAAAAAATTCCTAAGATCATTTTGGAAAGCATCCCTGCTGAGTCTCTTGCAGGCTGCCTTCTCTTCTCATGTATAAAGTTCATACCTTTTATGAAGGCAGTTTTAAATTCTGACAGACTGGCCTCCAAGCTGGCACTCTGAATGCTGGTGACCAACATGGGAACTAGCACTTTCCCAGCTGTCTGTGCAGGGCTGGTTTAAGCAACCCCTTCTGGGATACACCAGCCGTGTTTTCAGACATCCTGTTGGAGTGCCACCTTTCAGGATGCCTAGGGACCACACGGCTGCTCCACACCAGGAGGACTTCGCTCAAAATAAAAATGACAACAATGCACTCTTTTCCACCTGGAGCTTCGCATAGCAGTGATCATGCCATTTCCTGCTCAGGCAGGCTCCGTTAGGACTTTTTAATAAAATCAAACATTTAAAAATTTCAAACTGGATGTGATTTGTCTTTTGGCCATCTGGAACCACAACCTGTCCAGATTAGATGCACATATCCAGAGCATTCTTACGCCTGTCTTTGGCTCCGTGCCTGCTTCACTGATCCCAATGAGATTTACCATACACATGGGCTGTTGCTTTTGTCGTTTTTTAACCCACCCCCTCCTTTCTGCACTACCCTCTATGACTGAAAATTTATAGGCTGTGCCATTTAGTCTGACTATTGACACGCTGCATAATTCCTCTCCAATCTCCCATCCATGCCTTTAAAACATTGCTGCTTCAGCTACATTGACCTGTGTAGATGTATGCTCATCTTTAATATTTCTGCAATGATTATTTATAAAGTACCATTATAATTTGTGCACTGATGTAGTGGCTATGCTTTCTCAAGGAACTAAAGCCTTCAACACAGTCCCTGAGACTTAACTATAAAAAGCAACAAATAATGAAAAGCAATAATTGAGGCAACTGAGGATAATTCCATATACCTTTAGAGAGCTAGAAATCTTGAAAAAGCTTGATTCCAAATGGACAAGCAAGTCTGCAAGCAGTGGGATATATTATACCTGGCTTTTTATGTGGAAATCCATGTGGGTTACCCAATGTCTGCTAATCTGTCAATTTATCCCTTCAGTGTGGCACTAAAGTTTCCTAGGATTTACCTAAGTCTTCACTTTTACAAGATCTGCACACATTGTTTTACTCTCTGAAACCACTAGCACTTTGTCAAATTTGGTTGAAACCGCCCCCCCAAAATATTGCTATGAGACTCATACCAGTTTCCTCAGGTTAAGTTTTTCCCTTGAGCTTGACTAAAACAGAGCAGTTTAGTGGTTAGATATATGCCAAAAACAAAAAAAACAAACAAAAAAAAAAAAACAAAAACAAAAACAACAACAACAACAAAACAGTTCTATATTATCTACAAAAAAACACCACCAACAACATGAAAAACTTGTTGTCCAGAAGTAGAGCAGAAGAGTGAATCCATCTAGACACCTGTCTTCTCTCTCTTCAGGTGAAAAGGAAAAATAATTCTCAGTGGTCAGCCTCTTCTAAAAGGTAGATGCCCCTCTATGTCATATACTTTATCGCTTTTAAAGTTTAATGTGTTTATTAATATTGCCTCGTTCCATGAATCTTTCATTCTTTTTTAATGTTCAGGAACTTCATCCCAGAAATGCTGCATCCAGCATAGATTAGCTATGAGACTTTCTGCTTTAGATTTCACAACATCTTATTGATGTTTTCTTTGAAACTTCCATCCAGATGAATTCTGCCATGATAGTTTTTTTAGCAACAACAGACATTTTACTTGACATTCTTTATCCTTCAAATGTCCCTGAATTTCTATTTCTCCAGAAAACCTATTTCTATTTCTATTTTCTCCAGAAAACTACCACTGTGAACCAATAATATTTTGTCTTTCTTCTGCATAATGTAACAGCATCAAGAACTAAGTGCAGACAGTCCTACACATTTAATCTCAAACTTCAATAGACCATATTTCTAGATGCTGTGTACTTCTTCTACAGATACTGCAGTATGCAGTATGTTGCCAATATTCCCATTAGAGATCTGCTGGGATTTGGCAATAGATACATGAAAAAAAAAAATGCTGGAAGGGTCTCCAAGAGACAGTCCATCCCTCAAGACAAGATTAACTATGCATGTTATCATTGCTGACAGATGGATCTTTAGAATATTCCTAAACACCTCAGTGATGGAATGTCTCAAAACAAGGTATTCAATGTTCTGTTTTTCTAAACTTTTAAAAGTTTAGATGTTTAACTTCATTCTTTCTTGCCACAATTTATTCCATGGATGTAGAACACAGTTTCTCACCATTTTACAATAACCTTTCATACTTGATGAATTTTTTCCCATGTCCACCCTAAGTCTTCTAAGGTGAAAGAAATTTCATCTATTTGAATCATTCCTCATAGATCATGCTTTCTCAACCTCCGGTCATTTGTACTGCTTTCCTACAGACTGCCCACCTCACAACAGGCTGTACCTATACCTGGGCACCAAACTCCAGACCAGGGCTTCTCCTCTGCCAGATGGAACAGAAAGAGTCCATTCCCATGACTTGCCAGACCAACTCCTACACGGTGATTTCCTTCTTCACAATGACGTTACTTATACCTGGCTTGAGGTTCTCCATATAATATACTTTTTATTCCACCAACCATATTTCTTGCTGCATTCAATGCAGTCTTCCATTTTTGCACTGAATTGGTGGTAAATGCTCTGTGAGCATGGTGAGATCCAACCAGGTGTTCACCCTTCCCCATAACAGAGTCTGTCTGTGAGAGGCATGAGACTGTGGCTCCCCCAGGGCCAGGCAACCAAAGCCAGGGGTGACCCAGCCCTGGCTGTGCCTTTACCCACACAGCTCATTCCCAGGGGGCTTTTAATGGGGTCCATCAACAGCAAGTGATGAACCAGGGCCAGGGAACGCCCAGGGACTCCAGACAGGAGCAAAAGGAGATGGGGACAGGGACAGGGCTGAATACTGGCCCTGCTGTGGTGTTGCTGGGACAGGGACTGAAGGCCCCAGGGAGACTGCAGTGTTGTCCTGGGACATGGGCAGAGTTACAGGGGGAGGCCACAGACGGGATTGATCAGGGACATCAGGGCTTATTAGTGCCAACAGGGCCAAGTGTCATTCAGATCATATTTTCCCAAAGTGCTCATAAGACTGTCCTGTGAGAAAGTCAGTTTTACCAGAGCTGTGGTTTGACAGCTGCTGTGTTTTTGTTTGTGTTCCTAAGACCTGTTACTGAAGGTGGGATTCTTGCTTTTTTTAGTATGACTATTGTTAGCCTCTATTTTCTTATGGTTGGTCAACGTCCTTTCATAAACATAGGAACTTAACGCTATTCTGAAATGAAGTTGTGAGCCCATTTTACTTTCTGTGCCTCCTTCTTGTCAAACATCCACTTCTCTTTGTCTTCTTGATACAATTCCGTTAATATGGATGGAGTATGAAATGCCTACAAACTTAATAGACAATATTCTTTAGCAAGTTTTTGTCAGAAGAAGAGACTGCAACTGATACATCAGGTGAAAGGTAAACCTAAGAGTGGACAAGACATTTCATAAACTTTTCTAATGTATCCAATGCATTCCAGTTAGTTACTATAGCAATCCCACCCATGTGATATTTAGTTTTGACTCACAGCTGCTGGAGTCTCTGGCATTGTTCTGGAATATTTTTTTCTTACTATAATAAAAATGCTCAGACAATAAGCATCCTGCTTGAGGCATAAGCAGCAGCTTGATAAGGAAAAGGTGCCTGCTGCTTAAGCAATATATTTTACTTTTAGGGCTTTTTTTTTTTTTTTTTTTTTAAGAGAAATGAACTAAATGACATCTGCCTCATCCTACAATTTTCAACTTAGATTGCACAAAATACATTTTAAAGAAATCTGGGCTGCTGCAGTAAAAGTGTCTTTGTTTTTTCTCAGATTGCAGACTTTGAGGGTCTTCACACAAATGTATTTTCATACAGAACAAATTGATGGTGAGTATGTTTGAGCACAGAGAGCCATTCTGTTCTGTTTGTGGAGCTCTTAGGGCGATTGGAATTCTGCACCAAAATAGACTCAAAAAGATCCTATCACCTGCAGTCTGCAGAGTTCACAAAGCTCTTCTGCTATTTTTCAAAGCTTTTTCAGTCTTCTTTTTAAGACCTTTGCTCAGAAAGCTGTCCTCCTTTGATCAGGTTTGTATGGTTATTTGCTTGCCTACCTTACACTAGTCTCGACCTAAAATATCAGAAGATAGTCTTTTTTTTTTTTTTCCCTCCCTCTATTTGTAATGATCCATAATTTTACCTTATTTTGTAATTTCATCCCTTCATTTTCCACCTCACTACTTTAGGGCATCCTGGTCCTGAAATAGTTTAATTAAAAATACAAGGTTTATTCGGGTGGGAACAGCAGACCAAGAAATCCTAATCCAGCCAGATAACATTGTATTCTTAGAGCATGAAAACAATTGTTGTGGCATTATGTGGAGAAAGAAATCTAATATGTCTATAATAATTAGTTTCATCTTGTTTGGAACCACTAATGCAAC
Organism: Anser cygnoides; assembly: GCF_040182565.1. Lineage (NCBI taxonomy): Eukaryota > Metazoa > Chordata > Aves > Anseriformes > Anatidae > Anser > Anser cygnoides. The sequence goes on from NC_089875.1 coordinate 105,581,492, forward strand.
TTATGCATTGCCATATGGTTACAGTGTGATGTATCACAAAGAAGTCTTATCATTGTTTGTTAGCTTCTCCATGCACTAGTTATTAGAATGATTTTTTTTCCTAAATTACTTCTATTCTTGACCTATTCTTTTAGTGTAATTTCTACTAAAAATATTAACATTTTTAAGGGACTATATTGCTTTAGTTTACTAAAGCTAATTATGGTATTACTATGTGTTAGAGAGTATAAACTCAAATGGGTTCCTAAATTATAGTTATTTATATTGTTCTGAATAAAATTGGTTATAATTTGTCAGTTAATAGATTTTTTTTCAATACACTTAATGTGTACATTGCAAGTTTGATAATCTAATCAGCAGCCTACTCATGTTCTGATGGCTTATTGATAGCTTAAACCATTTTAAGAAATATGATGCATTTTTTTTTTCTTGTTCTGCATCTACTGGGGAAATTTTAAGATCATAATAAAAAGAAAGTATTGACAAAAAGAAACCCACTCCCTCCTTCTCGTACTATTAAAAATTCTGCTTAGAAGCTTGGCAAGGTGAATTCATCAAGGATCTAATATAACTTGGCAGTCCAACTGCTTTGATAAAATCACCTTCATTAAGTACATGTACCTTTCAATGAACATTGCAAAATGCAAAATGTTGGTAACTTATGAAAAAATGCATTATTAGTTACATGGTCAGACAGCCACTATCAAGCCACCTTACTTGGTATTTACTTGCATCTATTTGCTTTCAGCTTGTGTGTTTATTCTTCACACCATCATTTGCTTTGCAAAAATTTTCCACTAAAAAAGTGCCAACTGCATGTAGTGAAAGAACCTGTCTGTTCCACCCCTCTGCTGAACAATGCTGCTTTTCTGAATTACATTTTGTCTCTAGTTTCCACCTCTTTTTTATGGTCAAACTTTTTGCCTTTGATGTAATTCTGCCTCAGCTGTGTGAGTCAGTGGGGTTAAGAAGCCTGATAACATCACATTTTTGTACGCTACTCTACAGTAACCTAAATCTAAAGTGAAATCCCACTCTGACTAATTTGTGCATAAGTTTCAAATGTCTCACAGAATATTTTTTCTTAAATATTTTGCCATGTTTCTTAATAATTTAGGAGAAAGGCTAAGTAAATCTAAAGCTTCCAGAAAGCAAACTTAATGTCTAATTTAGATGCTTAAGCATGGCCATTCAGGATCCATGGCTGCAGGTTTTTAAAAGTGAGTATTTCTCTCCATGGATAAATTAAGCAAATGCTTTAGGAAGTGATGAAGGTACATCAGGCTAGGCACATTAATCTGGTGGATCTGATTCATTCAAAGGTCTTTTCTCCTCCTGTTCAGTGACTCTGCCATGCTCTTTTCTCAGATACAGAGCAAAGCTGAAATTTAGGAGACAAATTCCCAATTATAGAATTTATAATCCAGTGTTCTTCCTCACCTTATAGTTCAATATTCTTTTGCAATGACTATGTCTTAATATATTCTCCAGATTTTTTTTTCCATTTTTTCCACTTAGATAACTTTTTAGTTGAACATATACTCTACTGCATGACAAATTTGGCTCATTTGTTTTATAGGGATGTCTTTGTGACAGGTTCTGAAAACACCTAATTTTTAACATTAGTCCTTCACTTTTTTTCTAAAAATGAGTTATAGTTTTAAATTACTTCAAATAGAACATAAAAAGTAAGGCTTCCCAGATCTTCTCTGTAAATCTTAAAACTATGAGTTCTACTTTTTAAGATTTCCATAACACCTTTCTCTTGTCCATTTGATTCTTTTTCTCCCACTTTCTCTTTAATAGTTTTCCCTATTTCTTTGTTCCCTCATGTCTTCTTTTGGCCTGATTTCCCACTAATACTTTTATCTATTATTACCCATCACTTAACTCATTACATACCTGATTTAAACTTACCTGTGCCTCTTGGTAAGAACTTGTCTCATTATCTGTTCCACATACTTTTCAGAATTAATAAGTTTAAAAACAGGAATGAATATTAAGCATACCCATGATTAGATTACAATTGCAGAGTTGTAAGATTGCATAATAGGCAGAACAAAAAGAAATACCTTTTCATATTTGCAGAAGAAAATTATCTGGCACAAGGAATATGCAGACTGGATAGCTGCAACACACTCTCATGGCTGTTCCTTACCTGTAGCCTCCCCATAATCAGTTGCATACCCTCATGGATCGTTTGCTTCAATGAAGCATATAAGCATAGTCTTTAGACAGCAAAGACACAAAGATACATGCAAGAGCTTTGTTGGCATATTGCCTATGCTTGGAAGGCCAAAGACTATTTCACACATTGAACACTGCAGACATACAATGCAGCTGTAGAGCATAGCAGGAGTATTTCTTATCTCACTGTAGCGTCTGCTTGTTCTAGTTTGAATTCCAGCAGCAAAACCAATTCCCAACTGAGTTTGTACTTCATTATATACCAACCCTGAGAGGAATAGTTAGACTGCAAGTTCAGCTTTTTTGGCAAGGAAATTATATCTTCTTGACAAAAGTCGAATGTGTGCAGACATAGTGGTTGAATATTTTGCTTGCTCTTCTGGTTTACTTAATCTATACAAGTGAGTGGATACATCAGATTAATTTTATGGAGAAAACAAACACTGTTTTCATATTAGGAATTTCTCACCTTTCCCTAATATTTTTGAGTGTCTGAAGTGTTGCTCAGTTCTGTTTTGGGAAAGCATTTTGGCTTTAAGTAATATAAGAGACCACCTCTTAAACACCTGTTACTAAAAGTCTCTGGGAGCTCTTCATTACATTTTTCATGAGACATGATTGTCTCATTGATTTTCATTAGCTTTTTCAGTTGAATTGAAAATATTGTTAATGACATTTTAAGCAGTGTGAGTGAGGTCTCTAATGGAGTTACCTGCCTTTTTGAATCTTGCCCCTCAGTCAAAAAGAGTCACTCACAGAAGTTTTTGCAAATTCCTTGTATGTCCAAAAGTTAAAAAAAAAAAACGTAATGGTACAAAACAAATACAGGCTCCTAGAGCTCTTTTGCTATGAATGTCTAAGTGTCTAGGCACCCATCTTTCCAATTCATTTTCTTAGAGTTCAAATTAAAATTCCTCATTTGGATGGATGAACAACAAAGAATCGAGCAGAAGCATCCCCGGCAGCTCAGGTCTGTGTTCTGGCCTCTTGCCTTTGGAATAGATAACTTTAAACATGAAATAATCCTAACAACAGAAGTCTCGAAGCCAATTCTGACCCTTCTCAATGTCTTTACCACAAGCCTAAATTTGTGGTTCCTCACTTTTATTCTCTGAGTATGTGACTCTGCTGCACAGTAGCCCAGCTTCAACTGGATGCATTTCAAAAGTGTACCCTTCCAGTGGACTGCCGTCATGGGAATTGGCCACACATCATCTTGTATTATCATAGCTATGTTGTCTGGTTAGGTCCCTGTGGAGGCTTCTGTGTGAGCTCCTGAATCCATTTCAGATTAAGCAGACTGTTTAAGAAAATGCCTTTTTCATATACTGATTCAACTGCATTAATTTTGTCTGATCCGAGTTTAGAGACTTCCAGAAGATGCTGAATGAAATGGGTCTGTAACATAAACAGGGAGCACAAGTCTTTGGAGACATGGTAAGCAGTAGCTTGTACCTCACCTTTGTCTCAGTGTGACATTTAGTTAAGAGTAAAACAAGATTAGAAACAAACCATACTTCCTTCAAGCCCTTATAGTAGACCTTGAAAAAGTTTAAATGCAAGATATTAGACATTGATCCGTTTCTTAGCTTGACAGCTTTATCCTCCTCTGCAAACTTCAAATCTTATGTCTTTACCAGTTCACTAGAACTAGTTCAGAACATTATTAGAGTTTTGATAAAGAACATGAGACCCTAGAGGTGACTTTCTTACAGTGCTGTGTTGTTCCTCACAAAATGAGAGGTTCCTCACAAAAGGAGGCAAGGAAGGAAGGAAGGAAGGAAGGAAGGAAGCTGAAAAAGACTGAATTAGTCTTGTGCAGAGTGTAATTTGGAATGCTGATTCTTAAACACTAGTTCAGGATGGTATTAAAATATAAATCCAATTGCAACACTGAAAAGGTGTGTTTATATATATTTGTAAAAGAAGTACTTTTTCTTTTTCCCCTTGGCTCTACAAATTTATATTAAAATAACAAATGTGAATGCTCCATGTGAATGGAGGAGCTTGGATTTTGTACTGCAGCAGTATTTTGCCTTATTACTAATACCAATTACTGCTTTGATCTAAGACCTACCTCTGCCCTCCAATTCATCAGTACCCTACCGCCACTCAGCTGTTGGGGTGATACAGCCATCTTGACAGCCCGACAATTCTCTCATAGTGACAATATTTCCCTTTTGGAGTACTGCTTCTCATCTGCCTCTGGCTCCCTCAATAATCATACACAATAGCATCATGTAAAACATTTTACTTTGGTTATCGTCTGTTCATATTGCAAAGCTCTTGGGAGAAGATTATCCATCTTTTATTGACTAAGTAGCAGAGTCCTTATATACCAGAGATTATTATTTGAATCCTTTCACCATCAGCTCTGAAGTATATTACTCTCACTTGCAATCAGACATCCAGATTTCAGGGAGTTTTAATTTTTTATTTATTTTTTTTAATTCCTTGCTGGAAAGCTGTTTCATGACTCTTTATTATAAATTGCCAGATTGTACTTTCAAACTGAAAATGCATAGGAATAATGTTAGGAAACTAAAATGAATTCCAGCACAAAAATCCCCCACCTCTGCAGTTTCTCAAGGTTGGTGGATTTTTGTATAATAATCTTTTTTTAAAGTCATGTATATTTTATGAGTCTGAGACACACCGATTCCAATAAGTCTTTGGGCTATAGAAATAGAAAAGAAACAGGATGTAATGTTGCATATCATAATATATGAAGCAATCATTCAAATGTAGCTTGCACTAAGTCAATAAACCTCTACTGTATTGAGGCAACTGAAGTATAGGATATTCATGCAAAAGATGTTTATTCACTGTATGTGAAGACCATTTTTTTCTAGTTTTCAAAATGTGCCTGAAATGTATTGCTAATTCCTTGCAATGAGATCAATAACAATGTGGTAGATGCATTAATGGTAGTAAGAAAAATAGAGCATAGACAGCTTTCCTTTTTGCAGTTCTTAGAACAGTAGATAAAGTCCTGTGAACATAAAATTTTGCATTTCTTCAGTCTGCCTTGTGATGAGGGAAAAGATTCCAGCTATGGGTATTTGGAGCAGCTCTGTACACTCTTCCCAGTTCTGAAGAATGAAGAAAGGGTTCAAGAATCTGTTCTTCACAGAACCCAAGGTGCTGTAAGGCAGCTAAGTCTATGTTACAGAGTCCCTAGATTCTCTATGCTTACTAGTGAAAGTTAATGGTTACACAATATAAAGTACACATCTTGACAAAAGGATTCTCATTATAGATGTTAAAGGATGGTATTTGGGCAAAGCAGAGTGAGGTAGCCAAATTGAGCCACAATTGTCTACTCAGCACAGGATAGAGAACATGGGTTCCAGGATGACTGCGCTCATCATCACATTTACCAGAAGCTACCCCATAGAAAGGAAGGGAAAACTTGCGACAATGATCAGTGCAGAGCAGAGGCCGTTGGTCCCAGGGACGGGATCCGAGTCTGGAAACTGAATTAGGAAGAAAAAATTTACTTAGTGTAGGAGCAAGAACATGACCTTGGCATAGGCCATATTGTAAGCAGAACAAGGACTGAGCCAGTTGATGCACTCAGTGACAATCCTTGCATACGGAAGATGTGTACCACATCTTTTTGTGTGATGTACAGCCTCTCATCAAAAAGTAAGAAAATGAACTTTTTTTTTTTTTTTTTTGGTGGAACTGGCTTTGATCTGAGTATCTGCCTGGTTGTAACGAGGAAACAACACTGATGCTGATGTTAGGGCCAGTCCCTTGCATCACCTGGGGCACAGAAGTCTGCTTGGCAGGAAAATGTCTCCATCTGCTGCTGCTGAAACTACTTCCCTTCAGTGTGTGGCGATGATCCATAAAAGCAGTTAGTGTATTTTATAGAAGGCAATACTTAACCAAATCGGGGAATGAGATTCTCAAACCTCCTTATCCAAGCCTTGACACAGAAGCAATTAAGCAAGGTCTAATCACACCATTACAGCAAGAACTACACAGACACATCCAAGTACTCTGAGGCAACGTGAAAGTGATGGCGATAAACAGTCTTTTCCACATCTCCTCTCCCCAGACCTACCCAATGATGCCGGCGTCCAGTGTAACTCAGAACAATAAGTACCTCATATTAACATCAAAATGACTGTGATGCAAAAAGAAAAGGTGTAGAATTCATCTAAAATACTGTAGCTGTTACATTTCCCTGAAAGAGAGAAAAATGATTTCATTATGCTGCCCTCTAGGTTATAAGAGCAGCATACATTCAGAGAGAAGGAAAGAAACAATGCTTTATGATTTTTTCTGATAAAGTCAGCATGGGTTAGATTTCAAACACTAAGTAAAAAATACTTATATCATGCTGATCACAATCAGTCTCCAAAGTAAAAAAGACAATGGGAAATCAATATATCTCTCTACTCACACATTCTCTCTCTGAGCAGAGAAAGAGGGCCATGTAATTGAATAAATCACTTATTGTGAATTCTTCATTCAACTTTCATAACTAGGACTGAAGTCTCTCCATCAGTTATCATTATATATCCTATTTTACATTTCAGAGCCACACAGAATTATGTATTGATAGTTCATGAAGTAGTTTCAGGTTTTCCTCAAGACAGAAATTTACTTCCAACTATTTCCTGCTTCTAGAGGTGCAAAGTCTCTTCTACAGATGTCTACAAGGATTTTGTACAGGGCTAAGGCTCCAAAGAGAGAACTAGCAATGACTTACGGAGCTTGAAATAATGGAATAACTGTGAGTTAATGTAATGCAAATGTAACATTTACTTCTCATGATCTTAAAAACAGGCTAGAATACTGTTCATTGTGCTCCTTCTTTAGGAAAAAAAAAAAGTGGAAAACAAACAACCTGATTGTTTTTATAAAACCCAACTTTATAACACACTCCATGGATGTTTCAGAGAACATTCTGACAAACAGAATGCAAGGGACCAGGGGCAATTTAATTACAATTTTGTGCGTATGGAGGTTCACCAGATGGCAAATATCTTTGCTGCAAGAAGAAATCCTTGAAGACAGGGAATGTACAAGGTTCAGATGGTACTTTTTATATGTCTTATGTTAAGTAGAACTGAAGCTAATGATAAATGACCTAGTAAGAAAGACTCAAAGGTGGATAAGACTTAGTCATAGTTTGGGCCTCTTAATTACCCTCACGTTTATGTTTCTGAGTAATGCATTGTTAATTCTAGCAAGGGTGTTCACACTTCAAGGGTGGCATATGAGTACATTTAGATAATGCCAATAATAACTTGTTTGTACAAGGCTGAGAATCCTCTAAACATCTGTCAGAAGTTTTGTTGTTTTTCTTCCAGTAGAGAAAAATACTTTCCTGGAATTACATGTTGTCTTGGATAATGCCATCCTATTTTCCATTACATCATCATCATAACTCTACAGCATGAGTCAAGGTACAGAATGTTAGAATCCCAACTGTATTAGATTTAGGTTCTTGGTTAAGTTCCATATAGCACTCCAGGACACCTAGTTTTGGTGTTTATGCTGAATTCATTTAGTATTCTTATCTTTAGCTTGAGTATTCCTAGTATACTTAAACTTAATTGTTTGCATTTGTCCAAAGCATCTCTTTCAGGAATGTAAACCATAATATCCCATCAGTGTTTCATGGGGATGTGGAAAAAGACAGATAGGAATCTGAACTCTGTACCTAGCAAAGACAAAAAGGACATCATGTCTATGTTATTTCCATCCTGAATATGATGGAGACTGCATGGGGGCTACGCAGAGGAGTGTCCTAGTGAGACCCCTCACCGTCCTTCAGAGGGATTTTTACAGCAGCTGAGCAGATGAGGCATTCAGTTAGGAGATGGCAAAACTCTGTTACACACTTTATTCCCTGGAAAAATTATTCTGAGCTAGTGAAGATATAATGTAAAATACACCCATTGTTAGATCAAAATAAAAAAAAAAATGTATAGGTTGATATAGGAAGACTTGCTAAGGAAATTGGAAATTTGAATTCCAGGCCCTTGGAGGAGTGATGTGGTTTGGGCTTCCCCATGATAACTGAGTGGTGATGTGCAATCCCTCCTAACTTTTTTTTTTCTTTTTTAATTCTTTATCTTCCCACTCCATTTAGCCCCAAAGCTTTTGCACAGTTGCAAGGGAGGCAAGGGAATAAGCAAATAAATGAAGGGTAGACGGAACTGCCAGTAATATATAGGCAGAGATATTCCCATTGAATTTCCAGTATCTCGATACAAATACAAACATTTAGGGTACCTTAAATTCTCTTTTTGTTTGTTTGTTTGTTCATTTGTTTGTTTTGTTTGTTTTATTGAGACCCAGCCACTAGTGAATGTTTTTTTTTGTTGTTGTTTGTTTGTTTGTTTTAAGTTCAGTCCTGAAAGAAGCAGACTAGGATAGGCATGACAGTGATCTGTGCATGAGCTCACATTTGACTTGCTGGAGACTGCAACACAAAACAGCCATGCTCTCTTCACTCTTGTGAGTGGGGGTCCAGAGGCAATAGAGATGGCTTGAGAGGGGCTCAGTAGTTCCAGACAGTATTGGGTTCACGTGGCAAGGTTTTGGTAGCGGGGGTCTGCAACGGTGATCACTGCGAGAAGAGTCCAAAAGCTGCCCCATGTTAGATAAGGGCCAGCTCCAGCTGGCTCCAAAAGGAACCCAACACTGGCTAGAGCTGACTCAATGAGTGACATTGGTTGTTCCTCAGGTAGAGCAGATTGAAGAAAAAAAACTGTTGTGCAACTGCAGCTGGGAGAGAAGAGTCAGAAAGTGTGAGAGAACCAGCCCTGCAGACGCCAAGGTCAGTGCAGCAGGAGGGCAGGAGGTGCTCCAGGCACACAGCAGCAGTTCCCCTGAGGCCTGTGGAGAGGCCCCTGGTGGAGCAGGCTGTCCCCCTGCAGCCCATGGGTCCCACACGGAGCAGATCTCCACGCTGCAGCCCGTGGAGGAGCCCCCGGCGGAGCAGGTGGATGTGGCCTGGAGGAGGCTGCGGCCCATGGAGAGCCCCCGCAGGAGCAGGCCCCGGGCCGGAGCTGCAGCCCGTGGAGAGGAGCCCACGCAGGAGCAGGGGGTCTGGGGGGAGCTGCCGCTCACACGTGGGGGACCCGTGCTGGTGCAGTGTGTTATCATTTGGTTGCTTGCCTGCAATGAATTAGTTAAATCGGTAAATAATTTAGAACTACTTCTCATAAAAATCTATCCCTCACTTAATTTTCTGTCTTGCTCCAGACAGAATACTTTCTGCTATACTCTAGACTCCTCTATCCAATGATCTTAAAGATGAATGACAAGAAATAAATTAGGTCTCCATCCACTCCAGATGGAGTGGAGTATTATTATTTGTCTACTATACTTAATCCTTTTATTACTGTCACCAGTCTGGATTCAAACTAAGAGCCTGTCTTTCATTTCCCCTTCTGGAAACCCAGAAAGACCTACTTCCTTAGACCTCTCTACTGTGCAGGTGAGTGAAGAGTCAGTCCCTCTAGGTTTTGTTACAACATAGGCACGCTACCACAGCAGAATTAGGGGTACTGTTTAGCTAATTCATGCTCAGAGACCATACAAAGTAAAGACACAAGCCTTTATTACTGAGCTACAGTCAATTAATTATGAACTCAGTGATTCAGTTATAGTGATACCACTGCATATCAACAAACCAGCACTAGCATATAAGAGAAATAACTAGACTATGGACTATGAAAAATATGGACATGCTGGCATATGATGTAAATGTTGGCAAGCTATGTGATAGTGCTTGAAAAGAAGGCAGTCTTCAAACAAAAGGCAACTTTCTTCTTTACTTTGAAATGCTTACAGGTGTTCTTAAACAACTCTTTTTACTGCACACTGCCTCTTTCTTTTTTAACTAGCAATCTTTGTTGAAATACAGTAAAGTTTCTTTTTTATTTTTAGCAGAACTGCAGAGCACTGGATGCTGGGGACAGCTGGAGTGTGTGGGATGTGGCATGCTATTTATTCTCCTCACTCTGAGAATACAGCAGATGGGTGACTACTTTATTAAATCAGAGTCCATGTATGGTATCTTCCAGATGTTGACCACATGATCTGCCCTGCTATGGCATGAAGAACCTATTCCTGTGTGCCCACTTTCTAAAATTCTGGTTCATAAGTGCTCATTCCACCAAATTGCTGAGCTGCTGATTCACATCTGTCTTGTTTTACTGATGGAATAGGAGAGATGTGCTTTAAAAAAAAGAAAAAAAAAAAGGAAAAGAAAAGAAAACAACATCTGAGAGCTTTTCATATAAATTTAAGTACTTTCTGTTGCATTTATAAACATAAAACAGAGCTTACAGTCACTTCAAGTACTGTGGTTTGTGCTCTAATGGCACAGTACACTTATAAATACATCAGCATTCCAGGGAGCAGCAATATGGCACCTGTAGGAAAGAGAGGGGCATAGGACATTTTCAAGCCTCCATATAACAAAGGATATAGATGAGTAAATAGTGTGGGCAGCAGATTAATAGCAGTGTAGTAATCCTCAGTGTACCAGAAAAGGTGGGGGGCATTGGTCATTGGACTTAAATCCAGAAGGACAAAACTGAGTAAAGACCAGCCCTTACCAAGCCAAAACTGATTAATTTTTTTTTCTTCTGTTTTGGTTACTTATAATCAGCACATGGATACCCCAGCAGAATCTCTTCATCTTCTAAAGTGTATGGGAGATGTGTGATATAAGGGCTGGAGTTCTGTTGTATGAGTAATTACAGTCTTGTTTTCTTTCCTGGGCAGAAAAAAAAAAAAAAAAAAACATGGGTGAATGTTTCACTTTCTGTAGGAAATGAAAAGTAATGGTTAGAAAACTTACAGTATTTTCTAAGAGTCAGACCAAGTGAGTCTAAGCAGCAGAACTTCAGGTGGTTCCGTATGGCTCCACACTGTGCAGTTCATTATGAGTCTTATATGTGCTGTATTCCTACTCAAACAAATAAGTACCAGAGATGTGAGGTAGCATGAACCTATCATAAGTCCTCCCTTTACATGATGTCTGCAGAGGAGTGCTTGAAAATAGAACAAAATCCCTTATGTGTGGTAATCAGGCAGTAAAGGAGAAAGTAAATACAATTCATCTGACTGCACCCCAGCATAGTTGCCATCTTGCTCAGCACCCTGAGGAACGAGCAGATATCCACACTGGGGCTGTTAGAGCTCTCTACTTGATGCTGGTCAGCCAACAAAGCTGAGTGCTCAGGGAAGCAGAGAAGAGCTATTTCCTGCTCCAGTTTCACCATGGGACAGAACCATCCAACAAAACTTGTAGAAGTTTCTACACAAGAAACAGGTACTCAGGGTGGGTGCAGACTTGATTTTACAAGTACATCTGTTCTGTTTATTTTTGCTTCTTTGCAGTATTATCAACTTCTGCTCCATATGGATGATCCATATTGTGCCTTGGTGAAATGATACCACATTATGCTTTTATGCTTTTATCATCAAACACTACTCATGAAAAAATCACCAGGTTTGCCTAGGTTCATCTGTTCAATTTATTTTCCCAAAACTTTATTTTGAATAAAACACCTACGGTAAATGTGATTTATGTAAATGAATAAAACAAAACAGTTATATAAGCTTTTTGAATCATTCAGATCTTTTCTGCTGCTGTAAAACCATATGAAATACTCTACCAACATATTTTCTTTGGGTTATTTCATTTCTAAAGTCTTACGGCTAAATATATGAAATAATAGGATATGTACAAAGGCTTTCATTTTGATTTTATTTCCATTCTCTATGCCAATGTTTTCAGATGAAGCGGCTCCAATATTTCAAAGAGACTTTTACTTATGAGTTTTTCCAGTCCTTTCCAAATGCCTGTTGCAATCTTTCCCTTCCCATCTTGGAAGTGGACTTTCTTTTTATCTTTTCCTTTTTCTTCTGTGCTTTCCCACTCCAGCCCTCAAGTCAGAGGAAACAGGACCAAAAAACAACAACTTTAAAGAAGAAACGTGGTAGCTTTTTAGTCCTAAATTGCTATCTCTTGTGTCTTCTTTTTTTCCACCTAGGCTCAATCTTGCAGACCCACAATAAATCCTCCAGTCTCGGAGACCTCTAAGATACTCACTTAAGTGAGTAAGGATATCTTTGTTCAGATCTGTTATTTATTCTTCTGTAATTGGAATAAAAGTAAAAAGAAAAAAGAAAAGAAAGAAAAAAACAAAACACCAAAAGCACTGAAAAATAAGTTTAAAAAAAAGACCTAGACCCTAACTGATCTAGGTCAGCTGTGCGACATGGATAGCTAGAATATCTACAGTAGATTCTGCTGAAACTTTAGTACCTGTACAAGGGTGCACCTACAGGACCCCCGCTAGACCTGAGACTGTCTAAGGACAACCAATAAAACTCTGTCAGGACACTAAATTTGGCCATCCTGACCATGGGCTCTGCTGAGCCAAGACCATGCACAGGCCCATGTCCTACCTGGCCTCAGCCTGTCCCTAGAGATGTTCCTGATGCCTGGATCTGGGGCTTCCCAGGTGCCCGAGCTGTCCTGCTCCTGTCTGGAGTGGTGGGATGGGTCCTGGCTGCCAGTCCCCACCCGGCTGTCCCCATGGAGAGACCCCAAAGAAGTTCTTGCTACTGGAAAGCCTCCAGCCCATGCTATGCCATGACATCCTCTATTACATCAAGCTATGTCTAAAGGAACCTTAAAACAGAAGCAAGATGAGTTGAGGTTTCCTTTCTCCTTACCTATTTCTCAAGGAGACAGAGCTGGACAGGTGAACCCTTGTATTGGTTTTCTGTGGCAAAGCTTTGGTAGCAGAGGGCTGCAGGGGTGGCCTCTGTGAGCAGAGCCCAGCAGCTGCCCCTTGTCAGATCAGAGCCAGCTCCAGCTGGCTCCAGAACGGACCCTCGGCTTTCCAGAGCTGAGCCATGAGCAATGCCGGTTGTGCCTACGGGAGACCAGATTTTAAGAAAGGGGAAAAAAACTGCTGTGCAACTGCAGCTGGGAGAGTGAGGAGTGAGAAAGTGTGAGAGAACCAGCCCTGCAGACCCCAAGGTGAGTGCAGCAGGAGGGCAGGAGGTGCTCCAGGCACACAGCAGCAGTTCCCCTGCAGCCTGTGGAGAGGCCCCTGGTGGAGCAGGCTGTCCCCCTGCAGCCCATGGGTCCCACACGGAGCAGATCTCCACGCTGCAGCCCGTGGAGGAGCCCCCGGTGGAGCAGGTGGATGTGGCCTGGAGGAGGCTGCGGCCCATGGAGAGCCCCCGCAGGAGCAGGCCCCGGGCCGGAGCTGCAGCCCGTGGAGAGGAGCCCACGCAGGAGCAGGGGGTCTGGCGGGAGCTGCCACTCACACGTGGGGGACCCGTGCTGGAGCAGTTTGCTCCTGGGGGATGGACCCCGTGGTACGGAGCCATGTGGGAGCAGTTCTTGAAGAGCTGCTGCCTGTGGGCAGCCCCCGCAGGATCAGTTCAGGAAGGACGGCATCCCGTGGGAGGGACCCCACGTGGAGCAGGGGCAGAGAGTGACCGTGAAGGAGCACTGGAGACAAAGCATCAGGGACTGACTGCACCCCCCTATTCCTTGTCCCCTGCACTGCTCAGGGGGAGGAAGTAGAAGAGGATGGATTGGGGGGGGGGGGGGGGGGGGGAGGTGGTTTTAGTTTGGTTTTAGTACCTCATTGTTCTAGCCTGCTAGTGATAGGCAATAAATTATATTAATGCTGAGTCTGTTTTGCCCGTGATGATAATTGTTGAGTGATCTCCCTGTCCTTATCTCAACCCTTGAGCCCTTTCCTCCCCCTTTGCCTTTGAGGAGGGGGAGTGAGAGAGCAGTTGTGGTGGAGCTCAGATGCCCAGCAAGGTAAAACCACCACAACCCTGTTCACCCTCATGTTGTGATTGGACTGCCAGTGTCAGCATGGCTATGAGAACGACTTATATTGCTGGTACGTTCACTTAAGGACATACCTGAACATAGCCCTACCATAATCCAAAGCCAAACTGACAAAAAAAACAAACAAACAGTACAGAGAGTTGGGATTTCAAACAGTGCTCAATGCACTGGAGCATCCAAATTGGTACCACTTTGAAACATAAAGGATCTTTTCACATTGTTGAGAGGTGGCATATTTTACTAAATAAACAACTTCTGATTCATGTTTATCACACTCATGCCCAGCTTCTACAGAATGACTACTACTCACTTCTTAGCTACTCCTTTACAAACACCAGTCCTCTGAGATACATTTATATTATTAAAAACACTCTAATTGAAGAATGGAGCCAGTCAAGCCTTTGCAGTAAAAGTCAGATCTTCAGAAGATAGCAATGAAGATATCGTTCCCCTCCTAGCAAATCTTTGGACTTATTCCAATTTAGCACTTAGGTAATTTTCGTTTCATACCCCTTTGGCCAATTCATACCTCTTTTGGCCTCTTCTCTCCCAGCAGAGCAGCCCTGCCTACAGTGATTTTACTTCAGTGCTTGTTTTCTGTACACAGACTTTGTATGGTTTTAGCTACATCCCGTCACTGTCATACAGTATGACATCAGCTGTCATCAGGTGTGGATGCAGCTATTTTGGTCGAGCAGCTCTTTATAGCATGAAATTATTCCCTGTGGAAGAGAAATGAGATGTACAATCATTCTTTTAAAAATCATAAGTGTTTGTGCATTAAGGGATATAGCGGTATAATTTTTTAACTTCTATTTATTATTATTTTTATTTTTTAATCACAGAAATCAACCAAGCCTGTGTACTGACAGATTATTTTTCCTTGTAGTCATCAACTGTACTTGGATAAGGAAGGTTTTCTTTATGCTGCTATTTAGAGGGACCAAAATCACTTTTGTCCATAGGGTAGTGTTGACAATGTATTTCCCTGTTTTGTAGTATTTATTCTGTCAATGGAAGTGTAATGGTGGAGAAGGGAGAAAGGAAGTGAGTTTGAACATGTTTAGTGACAAGGAAAAAAAGAAAAAAAAAAAAAAGACAGTATCAGTATGCTTTTTCCCATCCACATCATTTTTGAATTATAGTATTGACAGTTTATATTTAAGAAGATAATAATAGGTCTCATTGTAAAGCATAAAAACGTTTAAAGGTATAGAGATAGCATAGTTAAGATCTGTTCACCTTGTATCACTCTGCAACAACAACAAAACAGTGTGACTTTCAAAGGCAACAAAAGCAAGGAACAGAGTAAAGAATAACCTTTGCTCACAAAATATGTAGATCCTGTCAAACTCTGTGACAGGTGGTATTGCAGAGATTATCTGGATTTTAAAGTAAAAGAAGCTACTCAGTAACAAAAACATCTATTGTTTAGAATATATATATATATTTCTCACAATTAAATTTGGAAATATTTTCCTTAAACTTTCAGGTTTATTGTAGTGGCCAGCCCATGTGCCTGGAGGAATTATTTGTTGAGTGTGTCAGTTTTCTTATAGTCTGAGACATCTACTAACTGTAGCAAATCATATACTTAGTGAAAGTCTCCCAAGGCAAATGGATCAATAAGAAAACAAAGTAGACAGGAACAGAGTGATGGGCAGTAGAATTAAAAGGTAAAGGAGAGGAGGCAGGGAAAGAAAAGCAGTAATTTCCTATAAGGATATCACAGCTGTTGGATAGCATCAATGTTGTACACCGCCCTAAGAAGTGAAATCATAAGCATGAGTACAGTTACATATTTCACTCTTTTAATATCACTGCTGAAGACTGTATCACTGCTGAAGACTGCCAGGAAGACATGGATGGTAGATATGGTCAATAATGTCTTAACATTTACTCCAGCTGTTCAAGACTTTTCAGCATTGTTTGGAGGACTTTTTTTCCTTATGAGAAAGAGAAAACAATTATTCTGTTAATTAAGAGTATTACTGTTAAATCTTACCTCCAAACTTCTTTGTTCTCTTCTTTGATAATGGGCTGCTAGCTTGTTTGTGTGGACAATATGCTGCAGTGTGTCTTCTGTTGTTGGGTATTGTGAAGGCTAAGAGGGATTTAATTCAATACAGTATATTTTGCTGGAATCTTCATAGATATGAAGAATCAGTCTTGTGTGGTCTGTATATTATATGGAAAAAGAATGAGAGGCCTTAAAACAGGTGGTTGACAGATGCATGGACAAAGATGATCATGAACAGACACTGCAGCTCCTTTACCATAAGGAATTACATTATCCGCTGCTGGTCAAGGTTGGCAGAATATTATTTTCTTTAGCTGTTCGAGGGGAATGAACAGATGTGATGTAGCTCTGTACAGCTTCTTCCAGCTTGAAATGGCAAATCTTTCCCTTGTAGTTTGGGGTGGTGTCGTGTTCTGCATGTAAGAGAGACTCTTTCCTTGGAAAAAATAAAATAAATGAATAAATAACATAAAAAAATTACTATCATTGTATAAAATATTTCAACTGATAACCAGTAATAAACTATAAAAATGTGTATTTACATACATATTAATTCCCCAAATAGCTAACCTATTTGTATTCACTCACTTTTGATGGTCTCATCTCTTGTTTACATATATGTGTTCACTGGTATTGAAAAATGCATGTATATGATCCAACCTGTCAACATCCAAAATTTTGGGCATCAGAACTCTATGAAGAGTGAAAAAAAAAAAAAAAAGTTTCTTTTCTCTTCTCTCTCCTTGCTCTTTTTCTATATTCTCTTATTTCCTCTCCTTCAGCCTACAGTACTGTCACATTTAATCCACTGAACACAACTCACATAACTTGCTCTCTAATGCAAAGGCTACAGCGTAAACATTTATGGAGCTTAATATCATACCCTTTTTTTCAGCCCAGTATACCAAAGACAGACACATTTCCTTTCAGTTAATCCTTGTTGCATTTGGGGAACAGGGCTTTTGAGTGAGAAGGAGATTACTCCCCTGTGTGGCAGCTCTTGGGTATCCCACACTCTAAAACCTCATGCTCAAAAGAGTCCTGTTAGAAGGCCTTCTCTCCAGCTGTAAGTTGCTGCTGCATATTTTCTTCCATCTTGAGACATGATAATACAAAGAAAGTACTTGAATTGTCTGAATCTGACAGTGTTCTCTTCATATTTGATTTCTTTATCAATTCATATAATTTACTTTTTTTCTATTGATTTTTAAATTTAGTCTTTCATTATTTCTTTTTTCCCTCTTAAGATTCTTTATTATTATTTTTTTTCTGTATTTTTACTGCAATCTTAATGGTCTTTTAGCCCTCCTGCTGCAAGTCCCATGAAAATGTCATCCCCCCCCAAGGGAAAAAAATAAATCAGAGAATTGATTATCTTATTATTTTGGTGATTTCTCATTGACCTTGAATAAACATTAGGAAATAACATTTTCTTCTTATGCTACCTTTATTTGTACTATATATGTGTGTTACAGAAAAATGTAGCTGTGGAAAATTATCAAGAGTAGTTTTAGTGGTGCAGGATTTCCCTCTTGAATGATTTTATAGGTTGTAGATTAGAACCTTGAAATAATCCATGATGATCTGCACATAGGATGCCAGACTTGCTGGGATTATATTACAGGATCACCGTATCAAAGATTAAATCAGGTTGGAAGTGCCCTCAGTAGGTTTCTAGTCCAACTGCTTAAAGTAAGATCTACCACAAGGTCAGACCAGGTTCCTCAGAACTTGAAATCCTCCAAGGACAGAGACTGTACAACCTCCCTGGGCAACCTGCCCCAGTGATTGACGTTACTTATAGTTTCTCTATTCTTTCGCAGAATATCTGAGTTGGAAGGGACACACAAGGATCATCAAGTCCAACTCCTGGTTTTCCAAAGGACCACCCAAAAATAAAATAAAGTAAAATAAAATAAAATAAAAATCAGATCTCAGAAAACATCAAACTTTCATTTATAGTACTCCAGAAATGGAAACTCTACCACAGACTCTGTAAGTTGTTTCAAGGGTTAATTATTGTTCAGAAATTTTCTACTTCACTTAAAGTTTAAATTTGTCTCCTTTTAATTGCCAGCTGTGACATCCTTTTATATTTCTGTCTACAGTTTTAAAGAGCTCTTTGCTATCATATTATTTTTCTTCATATATATGTACTCTTAAACTATGACTACTTCTCTCCATTTCTTAAAGCAAAAAGTCTGATTTCTTTAGGTCTTTCACTGTAAAATCTGTTTTCAGTCCTTTATCTTGACAGCAATTCTTCTTTAAATCTCTTCCAGTTTATCACTGTTCTTGACCTATAGACACCTGAAATGGATATAATTTTACAGAAACAATCATACAGCACTTCCAGTTATACAAATAATAAAGCTATTGTTCTATTCAGTAGTTCCTGTTTAAACATAGTAACTTGATAAACATCTCTGTTCACGTGTTATCCTGGGACCTCACATTCAGTTAGCTATCACTTTCACTTTTAGTTAAAACCAAGTCTTTGACTAGGTCTGTGCATTAATCCTTCTCAAAAAGAGACCCGCAAGACATAAATATTTTTTTTCTAAAATTCAGAAGAGTTTTTTGACTTCTGAGAGCTCAGGTGGGCCTACATTTTGCATCACTGCAGTGCATAAAGGAAATGCTGTGGTGCTGTCGTCTGACTGTAGGATGGGGGTCATACTTAGGACTTGTGCAAAAGAGAGATTATTTCTGTTTCCCACAAGTGGGGTTAGCCGGGATCCATTTAAATGGCCGCTAGGTGTCAGTACTGTTCCATGAAAATGCAATCTGGAAAGCATTTTGTGTGGCTGTAAATAAGGCAAACTGCAGAAAGAAGTTCAGAAAAATTAAATCTGAGTTTAACCTCTAAAGATCCCCTTTCTCATTGGTCTGCACATTGCACTCACATGGAATCCCTTCAGGTCTCATAGCTATACAAGCCATCTTTCTCCACATCTTTCTACTTGAATTATCATCGCTGTATTCTATAGAGTCATCTATATTGGTCATCTTTTATTATCCTGCAAATATGCAGCATCAGCATCTCTTGGCTCAAATTGATTTACATTTAGAAGCCTTTCACTAACTGCATTTTACATTTGCCAAATGGAAAAATATGAGATTAGGGATTGATTGTTCTGCTGCTTAAATTTTCCTTTCTGTGCAATATGAACCTTTCAGATCGATACAGCTGGACAATAATGTAAGCAGAGGTCAAGTGTCTTTTTGATACACAGTTCTCTAGGTTTGTCAGAGAGGAGAATTTAACTCAGAAAAGATGCTTGCATATCAGTCTTTCCTGAACAACACAAAGTGCTTGATATCTCCATTCTCCAAAACCCTTATTGATTTCTAAAAGTGAATTCATCAGCCCCCGCTTTTTTCAATCTCAGAGGAGATTTAATTTTCTCTAATGTGGCCTCTGTATTCCACACACTGTGCGTGTGTGTGCATGTGCGTGTGTGTGCACTTTCCCCCCTCAACATTTCAAACACTTGACAGCTGGGTGAAGTTTTCCTTCCGCCCAGAGGAGGACTTTTTACATTTCATAATGGATTGCCAGTGCTGCCAGGGCTATTTTCTCTCCAGCTGTGAGAGTGGCTTTTTAAAATGACTCACAAAAGCTGCTAGCCAGCTGCTTCACCTCAGCCTTCACAAGGGCCCTGCATTCTAAACAGTGGTAGTGCTGACTTACTTTAGAAGGGCTCATTTATTTGGACATTGCAGATGTATTCTGCACACAACAGTTGATCCTAAAGAGACCTCCATTCAGGCAGGTGAGTCATGGGCTTACATCACTGCAGGTGTTGACTTCGCGTTAATGTTGTGAAGAGGAAACATCCCATGTGTTAGTCAGTCATCCTTGGACCCCTTCCAGAAAGTACACAAAGCAACGTATGCACAATATGCTAATTTGTAGCTACTGTATGCACTATACATCTTAAGACATCTGTACAAATTAGTGCTTGCATAGGTATTAAAGCAAAAATGTTTCTCATGATGTCCCAAAATGGAAAAAATACTAAGCTGGTTGGTATTTATATGGCAACTGGTCTTAAATCAAATCACAGAATTATAGTGATTAGGAATTGGGAAGACCTTCAGGTCACTCAGTCTTCTTTTATACCACTTCAGAAGTGTTTCCTGCAGCATCATCTATCTCCTATGGGCTGAGGAAAATAAATTTTCTCATCAGTCTCTCAGTCCGGGATCAGCTAGCACTACCCGATTTGGTGTCAGGCAAGATATGCTTTCAGATTTAGAGTTGAGGTCAATGAACAGCTTTTTATTTCTGGAAAGCAGAAACATTTCTACCACAAATGTTGATTTTTATTTTATTTAAATTTTATTTTATTTTATTTAAATTTTATTTTATTTTATTTAAATTTTATTTTATTTTATTTAAATTTTATTTTATTTTATTTAAATTTTATTTTATTTTATTTTAAAGGCAGGGATTACTTATACTCTGCTTTCCACCACTTCAAGTAGTATCTCATTATTATAAGTCATTGTTCATTAGGCATCCTCTGCAAACCCCAACCCACATTCCCACTTTTCCCTCTTATTGGGAATGTACACACATGTGGTTTGAGATGGCTCCAACTCACGAGTTAAACGTAAACAGGAGAGAAAGCCAAAAGCGCCTACAAAGTGGGAGTCAGAGAATTATGGTATTTTATCCAAGTTTCAATATCAGTTCAGTGACATAGAGTAGCATGGAAAACAAGCCTTCTGCAGCTTTGGGATCACCTACCGCCTCTCAAAAACAACACAACTATGGGAATATTTGTCCA
Source organism: Anser cygnoides (assembly GCF_040182565.1). Lineage (NCBI taxonomy): Eukaryota > Metazoa > Chordata > Aves > Anseriformes > Anatidae > Anser > Anser cygnoides. The sequence goes on from NC_089875.1 coordinate 105,602,361, forward strand.
GGCCAGCACAGACAAGTCTGAGCTCCTTTGCTGCAAGCAGTCTGGACAGATGCCAGTTCCAGTCTGGAATCCACGTAACAATGCTATCCACCTGGGTAATGAACCCTCCCTTGTACTACTCTGCTGAATAATTTCTCATGGCTTTCTAGCTTTTTAAGTCACATAGGAGGATGTACCAGCTTATACACAGCACTGGTTTAGCATACGTAAATATCTTCTAGACTGGAGCTCTCTCTTGCCTGTCATTTGTGAGACACAAGCAGTGCAGGATGGGCCTGTCTGTACCTGTCCACATAGGCTCCAGTAGTTAAAAATGATGTTGGAAATTCTTCCACTTAGATCCCTTCTAAATTGTATCTTAGCTTTCCTAAATGCCATGCAGGTGTTTAATAAACCCATCCACATTCTTCCCAGGTCTACAAAGTTGTGAAGGCAACTACATTTAAGAGTGGTCAGGGATTGGAACAGATTGCCCAGGGAGGTGGCGGCGTCACCATCCTTGGGGGTGTTCAAGGAAAGGTTGGACGCAGTGCTTAGGGACATAGTTCAGTGGGTGACACTGATGGTAGGGGGATGGTTGGACCAGATGATCTGGGAGGTCTTTTCCAACCTTAATGATTCTACGATTTATATTCTGAAAGTGCATAGCGCATTCAGCTGGGATGTAACTCTAGAAACCTACCACCATGAAAATGAAGGTCACTGAGATTCTTTTTGCTCAAGCTTGCACGGGACAAAGTTCTTCATCCATGCAAATGTGAAAGAACCCCTGTGCCTTCCCAAAGTCTCTTTAAATGTTGTGAGGATTGCTCAAAATGAGTAGGGTTTCTTATATATAACCAGCTACAAGTTTCAGCCACTAGCTTGGGGTCTTTTCACAAGGATGATCACTCATCAATGAAACACAAATTGCAACACCCTAACTTGAGAAAGGGCATTTTAATTATTTTTGCACAGTTACTCTTGTTTTGACCCAGCAATTAGGACGCAGTTTTGCAGGAGGTCAGGATAAATGGACAGAATGGTTCCTTCTCACCTGAAATCTGGGACTCCAAGGAGTTTTTCAGCAAAAGAAGAGAAGGTTTTGAAAGGGAACATACAATATCTTCATTGCTATGTTGTATTGTTTAGGCCACAAATCAGGAAAATTTATCTGGTTTGATTTCACAAAGAATGGCAAAGTATCTGAACTCAGGGAAAATAAATATGTTGAGAGGGAGAGATTTTCACAGCTCCTAAGAATCGGTAACCCTGAATGCTGGCAGTTCTAGCTTTCACTATCTGCTATTCTGACAACTAAATCTATTCTTTTTCATTGCTGGTAGTTCACCGTACACTGAGTAGTACTGCTGTTAACACAGATAATACAGAATATTTTTCACTTCTAGTGAAGCCTTTATTGCCTCAGAATTCTAGCACATATTAGGTGTTTGTTTGTTTGTTTGTTTGTATTTCCCAGGATCTATCCTTTACTGTGGATTTGTACTGTGTTTCTGTTTCCATTACTCATTCTATGTGGTGAATAAGAACTAGCTCTGAAATCAGTACCCTCATCCTATGCCCCTAACAACTGTAAACATAATATATGTACTTCTGGCCCAAATTTCAGTATGTGCCATATTAATTGCTCCAAGTATAGTTGGTCATAAACCTATGTTTATTTATTTTTTATTATTATTGTTTTTTTCCAACATACATTTTTATACCCTTTTTCATGCCCTTATTGCTAGGATACCTCAAGATCTTGCAGCAAGAGCTCAGTGATCTCCCTCTTAAGAAGAGAGGGGTGTTTTCTATGTGCTTAAGAATAAAGCATCTGGCACAAAGTTCCTGTTAAATTAGGACAGCCTTGCCTTTGCTTTGCGTGTATACTTTCTCTTTTGGTCAGGTCCTCCTCTCTTCAGCAGCCTGTCATTTCCCACTTCCCCATGGTCTTCACAGGTACGCTCAGATTCCAGGAATGACCACTGACTTCTAAGAAGCCAGAAGTATTATGCCATAGGGTTTTAGCATGTCCAATAAACGGACCCATAAGGAAACTAGGGGTAAAGAAAATACTCATGAGAAACTGTTTAAATTGCTTTTCTATCTGAATACTTACAGACTGTCTCACTGACACTTTCAGGCAAAACAACACAGATTATAACAATGAATCTATTTTCTCTCAGTTTAAAAGAGCACATGAGCAAAAGTGTCTGCTAGAGTTTTACAACTGAAACTCAGATGTGCATTTTAATCACCTCTCTCCTTCCATCAAGCTGCAGCTCTCCATGCAAATGTGAACATACTGACTGACACAGTGCAGTCCTTCAGTCTCACCTAATTCTTGCCACAGGCCTTCTGTTAAAGTAGGCTGTGGGGAGGGCCCCAACATGTTGGTGTATGCAAACTGTTTTGGACGAGAAGGACATTTCAACACCCCAGGGTTTTAATAGGAAGCACCTGGCCAAAATAATCTTTCTGTTTCAAAAGAGGGGACCGAAAGGAATGAAAGTCTTCCACATCAAGTGATGTCAGGCTCATCTCATCTTCAAATAAAGTCTTCTCCAGATGTTTTTGAGCCATCAGTGAAGAAGGTGCCACTGGTGATCTTGAGAGTACACAACTTAGCTGAGAAGTAGATAAACTCTGTAGTTAGCCTCTAAAAATGTAGGTATACCAGTTCTTGCAAGACACTTAAGGAGTGTATTTTGCACAGCATTACCTTGAATGTAACTGCAGCTGCACAATAAAAGTCTCTTGAAGAGATTTCTTATCACCTATTAGTGTAATATAAAATAACTTTTAAAAATATTCTTCTCCTCCTAAAGTAGATTATGACAAGTCGTTCCACTAGAAAAGGAGAGTGGGGTGTGAGAAAGTGACAGACTTATGAGGAAAAAAATGTGATATTAGGCATTTCATAGCTTTCATAAACCTATTTGTTACAATTACTGTTTATTTATTAAATAACATCTGTTTATACATAGTTTACACTATATATCACACTCACTCGGATCTTGTTTATGCCCCCCCCCGCAAAAAACAAAACAAAACAAAAAAAAAAACATTAGATGAAGGAGTATATGTTCTTAAACTTAAGTCAAAGATATTATTATAGGGGGAAGAGATTATTGTTTCATGCATTTTATTTCTCAATCTTGAATTGAATTTAGAGCTTCGTTCTTGAGTATATGGTTCCTTTTTCTCTTTCCTTTTTTTTTTTTTTTTCCAAATGAAAACAACAGTGGCCTACACTAATGTCTATAAGATTGTTTTAAGACATCAAACTCCTACTGACATGTAAATGAACAATTTTCATTTGCCTGGTGCAATATATACAAAAGTGATTGATCTACATAAAAGAATGTGATTTCTAAATGTTTTCTATGGCCCCAGCTGTCCAATGCTCCAAACATGTGGAGAATATCAAGGACAAAAACTACAAAGTATGTGATTTTTTTTAACCAATACAATGATTGAATTGTGTACCACAAGAGACTTCCTACTGGCGTATCAGGAAAAACTCATCTAAAGCCAATAAAATGGAGTGGATCAATGGATATTTCATCATAGGAAACCCAGCTGCAAGATAACAAAATGGACTGCATTTAGCCCTTCATCTCTCAAATGTCTGACACTGAAAATGGGCAGCTGTGACTTTTTGGTTGTGCTGTTTGTTTATTTTGTGGCAGACAATTGCCTTTGAGAATGTAGTAAATACTAGAGTTTTAATCACTTACTTGAGGGAAGGAGGGGGAGGGTGTTGTTTTTTTTTTCTTGTTGTTGTTTTTTTTCTCTTTTTATTTCTGAAGATACTTGGCACATAGTATTTAATGTGACCTAACTATAGAAGAAAAAAAATGCTTTCAGTGTGGTTTGCTGAACACCCACGCATTAAATGCATTCTGTAGAATTTACAATAATAACTCACTCTGGTTACAGGAGCAATGATTTCTAAAAACAAGTTTGAAAAACCTTCAAAGCTTGTATATTGCATTCTTAAATCAAAGATTCATCTCTGCATAGTTTTTCCTTTACAATACTTAATGCTTTCCTAGCAAACTTAAGAAGATTCTCTTGGTGGAAGCTTCAGTGTGTTCCTGAAGTGTTCTGCTGGGCATCTAGAGGGATCTGCAATGTGTCTGACACTAGTCAACATTTTTACAACTATTTGGAAGCAAATGTAAAAATCATTTTATAAAAAATTACCTCTTCCAGAAGAAAGATTGACAGAGATCTATGATGTCAAGGTAGTAATCCTGTATGTCCTAGATACCCTCATACCTCCTGGGACTGTTAGCCTGGGACTTATATAGCCACGTGTGAGTCAGGAATGTGAATACCTCCTTCAGCATCAGTCTTTGTGTACATCCCGTACAGCTTTAGGTACTTGAGTTAGGCACCAAGTACAAAGTTGGTGATAAAAATTATGATTAAAAGAACCAATATCATTGTGCTCTTCACTGAGGGGAAAAAAATAAAATAAAAATAAAGTTTACTCTTACAAAATTCCAACTTCTCTCCTGGAAAATTATGGCTCTAAAAAGCAGGACATACTGAACTATCCATTAATTCTACATACAGTACAGTGGAAATTGAGATAAAGACTGGAAACTAGAGGGATAAGAAGGCATAGCAGAACAGTTGGAATCTAACTGACAATAAAATTAGGCTTGTATTTTTATCAGCAAAAATGATTAATCTTGGGAACAAGTTCATATGGGTAGTGGTGGACTATCCATTTCCTGATGTCCTCCCATCAAGGCTGATGGCTACTTTTCACAAAAAAAATATTTCAGTAAACATAAATAATGTGTCAGCTGAGGACTATGTGTCAGGCTCTAAGAAACTGAGGACATTAATGTAAGATATACTGGAGGTCACACTACAGTATCTCATGGCTTCTCTGCTTCTTTAATTCATTAGTCTCCAAGATCCAGTTCAAATATCTATCATTATAGCATCTTTCTGATGTAGATATTATTTATCTGTTGCAGATCATCAGGGAAACAAGCAAAGAGGAAGATTTTTTCCAGACATAAGTGCCAAAAGTTAGATAGCATACTTTGGCATCTGAAGGAAAACAACTATTTCAGCCTCCCTCTTAAACTAGCCACCAGCATGTTAACAAAAGTACTGGTTTAAAAGTCAATCTAACTTTAAAACTTTATTTTTTTTTAATTTGCATTTGAAAATGAAATTTAAATTTAAAACATTTCCCTTAAATTGATGATTCATATATTAAATCAGTGTTAAAGTTTGGAGTCCTGACTCAGAATTAGTTGTGCTTTAAGCAAAATTATTTATAAGCTATACAAATAATGCAATGACTCTTATGCTTCCTCATGTAGAAATGGAACATCAGATACAGAACTATGCATCATACTGGAATCAGGTTCATGATCCTGGGAAATCCTGAACAGATACATAAGTTCCTCAAATTACACACAGAAAATCCAAGAGTACATTTTTTTGTAATCCTTTCCTGGTTCCTTATCACTGCATTCAATATTCTTTTAAATATGAGGAATATCATAACTGGATCTCTCTTCCTTATTCTCATCTTAACAGTCCTGTAGTTAAAAATAAAATTATCATCCTGTATATACTGTCTATACTTACATCCTTTCCTAGGCTTGAATGCACTCCATTTGATCTATGTTCATACTAGGAGCCTGTATTCAAAATTAGAATATGTTCACAAAATTTCTGGTATCCTTTCTTTATTCCCAAATGTTCCTTTTTTAAGTTTATAGAAGATTTGTTTGGTCTTGCATTTACTTGCTGAAGTTACATTTCAAATTGCTTGAACAATACATTATATTAGCAAGCATTATTGTAAAATCAGTCAGTTCACAGAATCTCCAAAACTTTTATAAATGTGAATCTTACAGCATACATTGGTTATGTACAGTTTAAGTGCATAATTGTCTAATTCACCTATATAGGGCTGACACATTTTATTTAGTAAAGTAGATTAACTCCTTATCCGAAGACAGTAACATTTCACATGTAGCTTATGGTAATTGATGTTTTTTACAAGTGAAAGTGCTCCCTAATTATTTTTCTTTTCCTGTCCTAGAGAGAGTGAAACTCAAGTTGTTTAATTTATGAAGTCATTTATGTGTTAGGTTACTGCCAAACTGCATTACATTCAGCTAACTTGTTGCCAGGTTGAGTCCCTTATACTTTTTCACTACTGATAATAGAGCCAAACTCATTGTCAATCCAGACTGCAGTGTCTATTCTGTCAACATGTTGCTGAAACACACCCTGAAGGGAGCATTTTGTAGTCCACAGGAGCCTCATGTCAAACATTAACATTCTGCAATATTGTATATTTGAAAGTATTGTCTGAAAACATGTTGATGAATACTGTAATACGCTTCAGAGAGATCTATATTTTCTAGATAAGGACTCTCCATAATGCACATATAATTGTCTCCATAGCTGTCTCCAGTGCTCGTGTTGTCTTTTAGTTGATGGTTCTCTTTTGATTTTCAGTATATGAAGAACACTAATCATATTATTTTTAAATATCAATTTCATGGTGGGTTGGGGGGGTGGGGGTGGGTCATATTTTCAACAGTTAGTTTATTCCAGGCTGTCTTCTTCCATTATTTTTCTATTTTGCCACACTGCAGACTTTTTTTTGATAGTTTATTACCCAGGTACTCAGATTACTCTCTTCTTTACCATATGTATATATGTAGGTGTGCATTTTCTCCTCTTCTCCACACGTATGTATATGTTTCAGAAAAATCTACTTTTTAATTGTTTTTGTTTACCATAGTTTTGATACAGCATATGGCTTCCATTTCCAGGACTTCCACACTGAAATATCCACACTGAAAACCTAAAACATACTTTTCTTCTCGTCAGCCAAATAAAACAAACAGAAAAAAAAAAAAAAAAAGTTTCCAAAACCATTTGAAAGTTAAGAGAAAAAAATCTGTTGTAGATTGGGGGGCACTTGTAATTTTTTCAATTAAATCAGCCTTGGAAATTTAAACTTTGTAGCAATTATCAGCCTGAAAATCATTGGATTTTTATATTTTCCCCATTTCTTCCTCTTTCTTCATTTCAGGATTTTATTTTGTTACTATTGCATGTTTTTGTGGTTTTGTTTTTGTTTTCTTTTTCTTATGGCCAAATCTGGAAAGAGGATTCCGTTCTCTGGTCTATATCTTCACAAGTATACTGGAGCAACCTTCACACTAAAGAGATTATCAGCACTGGGGACAGTCACTGTGGAAAGTATGTAGGACCGGTCTGTTTCCTGTTCAGTTTTAATGGAGGAACAAAATTGTGTGGTTTGGGTCGAGTTTAGCATTGAATACATTCAAGAATCATGCACTACTGTGGTAGAAGGGCTGTGCAAAGGAATTTAAATTAGAATACAATGAGGGCTTATTCTGAAGCACACAGGGTCACCTTCTGTTCAAATTTGTTATACAAATGCTTCTCAGCTGCAAGATGATTCCCTTTCTATCGATATACTCACCTCGAGTGTATCAATGTACTCACCTCGAGTACTGTGTGCAGTTCTGGGCACCACAGTACAAAAAGGACATTAAACTGTTGGAGAGTGTCCAGAGGAGGGCGACGAAGATGGTGAAGGGCCTAGAGGGGAAGGCATATGAGGAGCGGCTGAGGTCACTTGGCCTGTTCAGCCTGGAGAAGAGGAGGCTGAGGGGGGACCTCCTCGTGGTCTACAACTTCCTCGCGAGGGGGAGTGGAGAGGCAGGTGACCTATTTTCCGTTATCACCAGTGACAGGACACGTGGGAACGGTGTTAAAATGAGGCACGGGAAGTTTAGGCTAGACATCAGGAAGAGGTTCTTCACCGAAAGGGTGGTTGCACACTGGAACAGGTTCCCCAGGGACGTAGTCACTGCACCAAGCCTGTCTGAAATTAAAAAGAGATTGGACTGTGCACTTAGTCACATGGTCTAAACTTTTGGGCAGACCTGTGCGGTGCACGAGTTGGACTTGATGATCCTTATGGGTCCCTTCCAACTCGGGATATTCTATGATTCTATGATTCTATGATGTTTGTTTGAGAATTTCCAGAGCTGTAACTGTTAATATCCTACCTGTGTTTTAAAATTAATGAGAATTTTTTTTTTGCCTGTGCTGATGGTCCTATTAGGCAGCTCATGAAAGAGGGAAAATAGGCTGGGATTACCAACCCTCACCTGACCTCAGTGAAGGAGGGTCCACTGGTACTCTTGAAGATAGTGAAGCTTCATCTTTACCATGAGATTCCCACAAGGGGTTGAGTCATATCCAGGAGAAGGATCTCCTTTGCAGTCAGGAAAGTATATAGCTCTAGGAGTTTTAAAACAGATGCCATTTACTTAGAAAAATAAAGATATTTAACTTGCAATGAATGCATTCACATACCTTAGGATTTTCTGAAAAACATGTTTTTGATCTGCTGTGCTGTAGATTTTTAAAGGTAGAGATCAGATATGGAAGCTAGAAAAAAACAATTACATCATCTTTGTTAACCTTCTGCACAGCTTAGAAGGTGGTTATCTCATGTCATTATAGACAAAGCCTTGTATATGACAAAGGCATATCAGATGCACCTTTTCTGCCTTTCCTCTTTGCAATTTGAAAACATCTACATTACTGAATCAAACATCATTCATCTCTGAGACTGGATATAGCTCTGTCCATAACCTCAGCTGAAGGATAACAAAAGATGAAGGCTATAACATTTCTCCTGTTTACTATTTCAAAGGATTAATCACTTTCACTATCATAAACACATGTTTTCTTCCCAGTCTGAATTCATCTGCCTTTAAATTCAGCCTTTGGTTTCTCTTATGTCTTTTCAGCTACATTAAGAAGATTGAAATATTCAATATTTTCTCCACATGAGAGCATTTAGACTATCCTACAGTCAAATCAACACTTGATGCATTTGATGAGCTACACAGATCAAGGTCCCTAAGTCTCCCACTGTAAAGTATTTGTTCTAGTCCTCTCATTATTCTGTGGCTTCTCTCTTCACCTTCTCCCATTTTACAAGAGAATTTTTAAAAGGTTTTCCATTTTTAGTTGAAAGATATCAGAATGATAGAAAAATATCTGTTAACTTTAGCTTTGTCCAAAATACATATATGTAAAAATATATACCTTGACATCACATTTCATCAAATTTCATCAAATTGCTGACTTTTAATTACTTCTCACACATTTAACAAAGCTGCATACAGATCCTTAAATTCACCAATGACAGACTTGTACCCGTCTCTATTTAGAGCTGTAAGAGGGTGCCTTATACAGTTGAAGGAGAGAAATAGCCACAGTGCCAGTTGGCCTAAGTACCTGTTACTTGTCATGCTGTTGAATCTAGATGCTACAGTATCCCCAAAAACTAAGCTACACATCAATAACTGCAATATCAACTCAACATAATGCCCATGAGTGGGGATTCTTGCTTCATTATTATGGTGGGTTGACCCTGTAAGTGGTTAGGAATTTCACACCTATGTCTGTACCATAATGGGAAAAGAGAGATACTATTTACTTTATTTCCATTTCAGATTCTGCATAGGCATCTCTCTTACTCTCCAAATTGACAAAAAGAAGGTAGCAAGTGAATCAGGGAACAAGTGTACTACCTGGGAGATACAACTGGAGGATATTTACAGGGTATACCTCATCAGTAGTCATATAATTTAGCTCACTGGTTTGGTTTTGTGTTGGCCCTATCTGCGGGACCTATATTTTAGTTGATATGTACACTTGATTTTTAATAAAATAAGCAAGTTTCATCTGAAAAACAGTTTCCTCTTGCCCTCCAGATATGACTCTCTATGGGTTATATGGGAAAAACACACAAGAAGCATGCTTCCCTCTGCCAAGTTCATCCCTTGTCTGTCAGTACTATCCCATCAACTCTAGACTGTCACCACCCCTCACACACTTACATGCTATCAATATCCTTGCCCTCATGATACAAAAATTCCACTCTGGTGGACTCCAGATGCTTTGAAAGGAGAAAAAAAAAAACAAACAAACAAAAAAAAAAAAAACTACAGCAGCAGCAATGTTTTACAGCCATATCTCTCATTGTTCTGGGGACATCTATATGTAGTGTTAAACATCAGGAAAAGAGACAGTCCAGTCTAAACCTAGAACATTGTAAAAACATGTACTCTACACCTTCTATCCTGAGATACAAGGATTGTTCCGGGTTGTGGATAGTTTTGTAACTATAAACATAGCCATAATATGTGACTAAATGAACCTATTTTAATGGACATTTTAAATTGTTATATTCATGATGGATCAATTTTCTGTCCTTGGAAATTTTCAAGACATGGCTGGTAAGGCCATGGATGATCTGATCTAGCTGGCAGTAGTCCTACTTCAGGTTAGACAAGATGCTTTCCAGACACTCCTTTTAGTGAAAAATTTTATAACTTTAAGATCCATTTTTGATACCGCAGCTGGACCTTTTGCAGAATTTCTTCCTGAGTTGGGCTTTAATTTTTTTAAATAAATAAACAAATAAATAAACTGTCTGTCTTGATTTAAACACATCAGGAACAGAGAATTTCTCTCCTGAATGAGAAAATTACTTCAAAGTTTAATTAACCTCATAGATCAAAATATGATTGCTAATTTTGGTTCCAAATTAGGGGAAGTGTAGCGAGGTTATAGCAATGTCTCCAAGACCACTTTGATCTAATAAAAGGGAATGCATATGAATGGTGTTTAGTTTGAGCAATGTTAATAAACTTCCTTCTGAAAAGGAATGCCTTTGGTTTATGTGCTGCAGTCATTTTTCAAGTCAGCTACAGGCTTATTCTCTCAAAATGGAGAACAATGGCAGTTGCCATTTTTCTTAAGAAAGTGTAAAGTGCTCGTTACCTCCAAAAAAATTAAACCAATCACATAAATCTCACAGTAACTGTGAAAGGCTGAGAAGATCAAATCCAAAATAGAAGAGATTGAAGAGATTCAGAAGTTCCCCATGTTTTTAAAGCCATGATTGAAAATAAAGTGATTAGATAAAACCAATCAAAATAGAATTACAATGCTGCGTTAGTCAATATTATTTTTAACATTGCATTTGCACTTATCTTATTATTTCAACTAAGTCTCAAGCTCAAAACAACATAAAAAATTTTCCTTCTTCCCTTCAAAACCTCTGGCTTTAGTCATAAAAGTTTCTCAATGAAAAAGGTGCTGTGGTGTTCCTGTGACAATCACAGTCATACATTCAAAAGCATATAAATGAGTAAGGAAATTAGAAGATCTCAACATAGGATCAACTGTCTCCCTTCTTGGACATATGAGGACATGACCTCCAGCCAACTTTTCCTGAATTGAGAAATCATCTATTTAAATGCGTACTTGAGCCACATTTGATTTTTTATTCATTTTCTCCTGACTTCTAAAGCAGTGCAGAGAAGGAAAAAGAAAAAAAAAAATGTTGTAAAAGCACCAACCTGATAGAATGTCACTAGGGAAAAATATAACGTGGAGCAGAGACAATAATAGCCTGCCTGTCCTTCAGCAATGGGCTACAATAAAAGTTGAGAATCCTAAGTGAGAATAACCCGTTAAGCCTAATCACCTTGACAAATAATGAGATTGAAAGGGGATGGGAGACAGAAAGAGAGGAATTAAAGTTTCTGCTTATTGAAATGCTTCTTTTAACAGCAGTATTTATTTCACCTAGGCTGAGTAAAGGCTGTGACTTACCATAGGCTGCCTCAGGAAAAGCATCAATTTGTAATGAATGCGTTTTTTCCCCTGCTCATGTTTTTAAGCGGATCTGCATAAAACTATGGAAACCCAGAAAACAATCCTCTGCAAATTGAATTTCTTTAAAAGAAATAAAACATAAGTGAAAAAATAAATGAAACAGCACCATTATTTGGATTACATTTATCTTTAATCCACTTTGTCCTCTATATGAAATACAGTATGAAGACATCAGCCAATATTTTAAAGGCTTCTGCTTGTGTCTGAATTATGTTTTTAAATTAGACCCTAAAGCTGCATTCTAATGCATTACTTTCATTTACTGGAGTATGCATATACTATCATACTACTCCCATGACATTCTTTATTTAATCAGTCTGAGAGCTGTACAGACCCATATCTATTCCCACATAAATCTCTGCCAAATACTGCTGACTTTTAGATTTAACCTCACTGGCAATGAATGACCTCCTTGGGAAAAAAAAAATGTATAAAATGGACAAGTATTTTAGGGGAAGAAGCAATCTTTTTGGATAATCAGTGGAAGTTATGCAAATCTGACTGGTTCAGAATGGAGATGGTGTCCTTGTGGTGAATAGGAACTGCTGCAGTAAACAACTTTAGCCTTTCCTATTAAAGGTTAGGGGGAGTGATTGATATGTTTGACAAAGAAATGTAAGGTCAGGAGCAATAAAGCCAATCTGTTCTTTATACAAAAAGTACATGAAAAGCAGTACATATACTGGGTATTCTCTAGTTGGTTTTGGTGCACCTGCTATTTCAGAATAATAAATGGAGCTGAATCTGGTTGCAGCCTGTGCAGGTAGGCTACATTGCTGTTAACTTACTCTGTTCTCTGATCATCAGTTTGTCTCTAAAAAAAAAGATAGTGTTAATGATATTCCCATTGACCTAATTTTAGCTTAGAACACCATCTTTGTTGCTACTCAGTATTTAAGCTGCAATTAAATCCACAACTGTCAAGCTCATTTAAGTAAAATTTCTTGGAAGAAATGTAATATTAAGCTTCAGGTAGAAGTATCAGAATTGCCCAGATAATGTTAGCTGTTTCTTGTGTTAAGGTTTCAGGAAGTATAAGTTGAGGATATATGATGGCACCATGCTAGAAATATCTGTTACTATTTTTCAGGGTTTATGTGTACATCCTATAAGATTCTGAGCGCAGCTACATTGTCTTGTATCAGTATTCAACCTCTTTTGGGCTATCAGTAAAGGTCTTTTTTTAAAAGTCTCTGAGTTATTGTCCAGTGACCTCTGAAAAGATTCTGCCCTTTCAGGACATGTATTCCCACTACAGTAAAGGAAACCACAGATTTCATTCTATTAAATGGCACATTATTACATAGAAAATTCATTGCAGAATCTGGACTTCAGAGATTAACTTTTCTTTTTTAGCCCAAGTGTCTGATGGTACACACAAGTGTCTTAACAGCAACAATTACACAAGAAAACCTAAACAACAATACAAAAAAAAAACTTCCTTTTTCAGTCAAATATCTTGGGGTAATGCATTTTACCCTATTGCAGACATTTTTCTTACATTCAGATCGATAGCAGAAAACACAGACATTCTGCAATAGTGATGGCAGCCAATAACTGGAATCAAATAAGATAGGCATAGAAAGGATCTTAAGAGATTATCTTGCTTTTCATCTGTTTGAAGACAAAAGCAAATATACCTGAACTGTTCCTGACAGCTGTTCTTCTGACTTGTCTTTCAAAACTTCCAGAGACTTCAGTGATGTTATGAAACAATAGTTATATAGGACAAGGAGTAGTGGCTTTAAACTAAAAGAGGGTAGGTTTAGATTGGATATAAGAAAGGAATTCTTCACTCTGAGGGTGGGGAGCCACTGGAACAGGTTGCCCAGAGAGGCTGTGGGTGTCCCATCCCTGGAAGTGTTCAAGACCAGGCTGGATGGGGCTTTGGGCAACATGATTTAGTTGAAGGTGTCCCTGCCCATGGCAGGGGTCCTGGAACTAGGTGATCTTTAAGGTCCCTTCCAGCACAAACCATTCTATGATTCTACGAATCCGTTCTGGTATATCACTATCTCCTGAGCTTAGCTTCCTCCCAAATTTTCTATTTTTACTCAACCGTTTCAAACGAGTTTATGTCATTTAAACTAAACTAATATGACTGACTCCTTTTTCACACAAAGTATTCTAACACATAAAATGTTCTAATTAAAGATTACTCCTCAATTCTTGAAGCCTGGAAACACTCATTTATACTGTGGAAGAGAGGTCTTTCCAAGGTATCTCCAGTATCATCAACGGAATTTGAAACAGTACTTTGCCAGTATGGGTTTTGGGAATCCACATACATGCCCAGGACCATAGAAAAGCTTATACATCTCAAGCCTTTCAGTTCCCACTTCTGTTTTTCTCCTGTAGTGCAGTCGTATTGTCACAACTGCCTATCAGGATATTCAGCTGACCTTCCATTTTTATGGTGAATATATAGTAACTGTGACTGAGGACTAAGCCATGTGACCTACCTTAATGAACTCTAGCTCAGACTGGTATGCCCTCTTAAACAATTTCTGATTCATCTGTATAGTGACCAATTTCAGCTGGAACCTCCTAGCTGACACCAGGGTCTGCCTATGTGCTAAATGCTTCTCTTTGAACACTGTTTTCTAAAAGGGCCTTGATGATAGGGGAGGTGAGCTGTATGGAAAGGAGTTTCTCACACAACTAACAAAGTTTTCAGCTAGAAGACAGCTAGTAGTATATTTTCCAGCTGGCTGTATGGCCTCAAGATCTCTCTTGCAATGGGACTCCAGTGTCAGCTGGGAAGCAACAATTCATTTGCTGGGAGAAGACTAGAATCATGCAATCATAGAATCGTAGAATGTTTGAGGTTGGGAAGGACCTTAGATCATCTAGTTACAACCCCCCTGCCATAGGCAGGGACACCTCCAAGTAGACTGGGTTGCCCAAACCCCATCCAACCTGGCCTTGAACACCTCCAGGGATGGGGCATCCACAGCTTCTCCGGGCAGCCTGTGCCAGTGCCTCACCACCCTCTGAGTTTAGAATTTCTTCTGAATAGAAACACCTTTTGTAACCCCCCCTCAGTTGCAACTCATTGTTTCATCTGTATTGACCCTCATAGTCCTCTGACAACAGCTGTGACCAGAGTCACAACTCAAGGATTCAATGGTTTGGGTGAATGAAGAATTAGTGCACAAACTTGGACACAAGGGAGGGACCACAGAGCTTACAGCACCATCATGCAGTTCCAGCAAATTTAAACCTCTCCTTTTCCCCCTCCTATATTTTCCTTTTCTTTCACTCTGTGCACACATTCACTCTCATCTCTTTTAATCTTCCATTTCATCTTTTTTCTTCTTCAGAGGGTAAATCTATCCAAAGAACTTAACATAAACGCTTGCCCTCTGGACCGAACCCCTCTCTACAGCTTTACATGTCCCACAATAACAGAATTATCTATTTCATTATGTTTATCCTCTGCAGCTAGGATTTTCGAGTTTAGATACCATTCTTAGCAGAAAAAAGTTGCAGCATATATATATCCAGGCAATGACTCTCAGCTGCCAGAAAATTGCAGGCCAATGGGACATTGCTATAATCTCTGATTCCAACTGGTCCATGTATTTCCCGTGGCCGTGCTTAAAGCGACTCAGAACTGTTCATTAAGTTTGTTGTGAAACCAAGTGTTTAATATCTGTAATTTTGAAGGATCACCAAGCAGTTAAATTGAGTGAAACTGGTTTTGAAGTGGTACAGTTTCAGAGAAACAGCAGCATCACGTATCTCCAAAGACCTTACATTTTATCATTACACCATGAGTTTGAAACTTCTACAGTTTTGGGCTGATGAGGGTTTTTCATTTTTGTTGTTGATTTGTTTTTTAATGAAAGGCTTGACTGTGCATGTTAAAAAACTGCTGTAAAAAAGCTGCAGTGTTCATGAGGAGAACCATTTATTTTACAGATAGGTTATCAACCACAGCCATATTATTTAAAATGGCTTGTCAGCAACAGGGTTGATTTTGTTTGCCTTTGTACATCTAACTTGCATTTTCATGTTATTATAATGCAAGTACAAAACCATGTTGGGAACACATTTGTCTTCAGTAATAGTTTTTTGATCATTATTGTTTCTTCTGCCTATTTTGGTATAAATTACCTGGTTCACTGACTGAAATCTATATGAAATAGTGATTGCAGGTTGTTTTTTTTTTTTTTTTTTTTTTTAACTGTGCATCTGCTACTATAGTGGTATCTCTCGCACCCTTGACAAGGTGTCAGGGCCTGAGGGCAGCTCTAGACCTGAACTATCTCTGGCCAGCTCACTTATGGCCTCCTCCATGGCCCAGGAGCCCATGTCAGCCCCTGAGGACATCACTCCATGCCCCAGTGAGGCCATAGTAGGGCTGGTCTCCAGGTCCCCACAGTCCTGCCCTGCCCAGACATGGGTCTCACTGAGGTGGGCCCATGTCCCAGCCTGGCTTCAGCCCATCCCCAGGGAGGTGCCAGCTGCCCTGTTCCTGGCTGGGTCAGCAGAATGGCCTGAATAAGTATTCAATAACATATTTTGCATAGCAAATATTTCATGGGTTACACTGGGATCCCAAGAAGAAAAAAGAAAAAGTTCTTCCCGATGCCAGGCCAACACCACAGACACTAATTTTGATTGCTAAACTGGAATCTGTATGGTGGCTACAGCCTGACTGCCCAGTAGCCCTCTCACAAGTGTAGCCCCACATGCAGTAGCACTAGGGACACCTGGTGCAAGCAACCATCGCCACAGCCAAACATGCTACTGCAAAATAAGACTTTGGACTCTGCAGCAAAAAATTTTATCTTGTACACTACACAATGGACTTGAGCATGCAGTGCATATAATACCTGTGCGAATAATTTGATATAATAGGCACCTGGCTACTGTTGGCCTCTGATACATTTTCTTCTCCCTGGGAGGGAGTAAATGGACTCAGCTGAGAGCTGACTCCCTGACTCAGGAAGCTGGGAGAGAGGTGCCTTGGTGGCAAAGGCAGCTGCATCAGACAGCTGTTCTCTGTGTTCCCTAGGACTGCAGATGAATAGAATTCTTGGGATTTGGGGGTATGTGGATGCCGCTGAGTTAAGACCTACATGGTGAGAAGCAAAAAATCATTTTGAACAGTCTTCTAAAGGAAAATTAAAAAGATGCTAATACAGATGAGAAGTATAGGTTTCTTTGAAAATGAATTTTCACTTGGAAATGCTCATCTTTCTGTAGCAATTTTTGGACAATGGTATAGTTCTCTATTATCTCAGTCAGATTGTTAAAAAAATCTATTGAAAGCTTGAGACTTCTTAATGGCCTTGTTCCTCAAAAATACTTATGTAGTTGCCTTGAAGGCTGAAAGAATGCTGTCTAAAATTGACTGGAAGGAATACATCATTGCTAGCATGAGAAAAGACTACTTCATGCCATAGTAGGTGCAATGAATACTTGCTCACTGTTAAGGAAAAATGGTTTGAAGCTGGGGTGAATGAGTTGCACATCAAGCCTTGCTTACCTACTAAATACTACTTCATCAGCTGGTACCTTCATAAAATAACTTTTACAAAGGAGGATTCTGAAACTTCAGAAGGACATGACAAAAATGGATTGCAGGTATCTTTTGTTGTTGTTGTTTGGTTGGTTTTTGCTTTTATTATTATTATTTTTTTAACATGTGGATAACAAAAAAATCTCTAGAAAAATTACAGTCAACTCTCTGAAGTTACAATTCCTCACATGTGCTTTTCATGGGACAGGTCTAAATTCTGGAATTTAGCATGGTAAAACAGTTTTAGCAGCAAGGTAGCATCCAAATTGCACAATGTAAAGAGGAGCAGAGGGAAAGCAATAATTCCATTGTCCCCAGTTACCACAAGAAAGTTAAGAAAAAATACATCTTTGACTTCTGTTCTTTTTTGTTTGTTTGTTTGTTTGTTTCTGTTGATCTGCAAAATGAAAGAACTAATAAAAAACAAATCTATATTTTCTTAAACCAGTGATGGACTCAAGATTTCTGCTTTCTGGACTGTTGTGGTTGGTTCATATGAGATAAGGATGTTCTAACAGAGTCTCTCATGAAGAGCAGAGGACAGCCGCAAAAGCTCTGAAAGGAATATAGAGCTGAGTAGTTGCATTACCCTATATTTTGTTAATCTTAAAGTGAAGAGAAAGAATTCAAGAATTTTCTATGGCTGTGCTCTGGAAGTCTGCAGAACAGTTCTTTTCAACAGTCTCTGCCCAGTATTTTGCTGCCAGCCTCAACATGATCCCATCTAAGTTGCAAACCACAAGAACTGTGATTAACTTGTGATATACTCCTCTGAGACAGTTTTTCCCAAAATAGTAAAGATCATTCCACAGTATTTTTTTTCTAGCAGTCTCTTTGTTCTCCGTTACCACACTGTATAATTGTATGATTGTATACTGGTAAAATAGAAACAACTTTCCCATGATCAGAATATCATTCTATTATGTAGTAGCTGCTAATAAATACGATAAAAATAGAACAGTGGTTTACAGGGCCAGAAAAAACTGGTCTCATCATTTAATCTTACCTCCTGTATAACATGTCACATAGCCCCTAATTTGTCACGCCAGAGTTCTAATTCTTGCATTGCAGACCCAACAAACTCAACAACTGAACAAGTAGCTAACTTTTTTGGTTTCCATTTTGAGAAAAAAGCAAGGAGTATGGAAAATTACTTTGATATCAGCTGTTTTTCTTATTCTGTAAACAGCACATGGGCATGCAGTGTCCAGTACAGTATGTACAGAAATATGGAAGTGTTTTCTTGGCAACAACAAGAAAGTAAAGCAAGAGATGTCCAAAGGAACATAAGCGGAAGGCTGGTTGCTGATGGACAAGATAAGTCTCCCCACCGAACTAGCCTACTTTGTCATTCCAACTGTTCAAAACCTGACATTTTCCAAGATGTAATTAATATTCACTTTGAAGATGCTTTTAATGAGCTATGGATAGCAGTTAGTCTCTAGCAGCTTTCCAGTTGTAAGTAATGATTCATTCAGAGAGTAACAGATTCAGCTTTAGAATGTCCCATCTTACTGCCCAGTTTTGTTATGCTCTTGCCAGCAAAACTCAATGTCTGCAGTGGTCGACCAAGCCATGTGGCACTAGTACTGTGTAGTCTCTTGATATTAACCTGGCATCTAGCCCCCTTATTTCAATATTCTTCATTTCATGTTGCTATTAAGGTAGACTATTATTTCACAATTATACAACAACACTGAAGAACAGTTCAGTCCAGCCTTTAATATGCATAGCCAAATGCTCTACTTCAAGAGTCAGGGGAAAAAAAATTAAAAAATAAAAAATAAAAAAAAGACAATGAGGATTTGGTTCCATTTGTATCCCATATGTACAAATGTGTTCAGTTTATGGCCCTGGAGAGAAACTTTCCAGCTTCCAGAAGTGCATACATAGCCTGGAATGTGAAAATCTTGTTGTTTTCTTTACTTTATATTATCTTTGATAATAAAGATTGTACAGTCGCATAGCTGGCATTTTTACTAGTGACTCATAAGGAAGAATAGAATCCAATTTTCTTGTCCTTAACTCTCTTGGCTCTAATGCTGTAGTAAATAGAAAGCACTTATTGTCAGACAAGTATGTAGATATGACTCAGGCATAGAGAGGGCTACAGATCACTTCAGTTTAAAAAAAAAAAAGAAAACAAGGAAAAAAAAAAAAAAGCTGTTCTGTGAACAGAACAACAAATGAAGGCTAGTTTGCTACAAGCTTCTTCCAGAACTCCTAGCACATTTCTTCTTTCTCTTTCCCCTAAATCTTCTCCTTGTCTGTTTGGCTGGGTCCACGTCAATTTTGTCTGAAATTGATTAACAAGTTCCTTGACTTAGGAGAAGTGAAGAAGTGATGAGTACACTGTCTCAGAGAAAGACTGAAAAACAGGTAGAAAATGCCATTTATAACCCTCATTTCCTTAGAAAGGGAAGCTAGAATGCTTCATATTCAGGGGCTAACAGATTCAGCTTTAGAATGTCTCATTTTACTTCCCAATCTTGCTGTGCTCCTGCCTGCAAAACTCAACGTCTGCAGTGGCTGACCAAGCCATGTGGCACTAGCACTTGTTAGAACATGCTTCATATTCTAGTGTTCCAGGAGGGTCTTGAAGTCCTAGCCAATAGCCCAGTTCTGTTGCACTAAGTTGCATTAGGGCATGGGGTGAGGGAAGCAATTGCTTCTGCCTTGTTATATCCTTCATATTGTTAAGAAGCACATACAGCTAGAAAATGTATCATGAGTCATGTTTCCCTTACTATAAGTCTTTGTTTTGTGGTTTCACCCTAAAAGATAGGCTCCAGTGAAGTTACAGCTCTTAGCCTTGAAGCAAGAATCAATTCAGGAGTTCCTAAAGCGTGTTTCATGTAGAAGGTCAGAACAAATGATTAAGTGATTCCATCCAGTTGTAAAATCTTTCAGATGAAAAACTGCATATAATCATGTGAATAGCTTTCCTATTCCAACTATTTCTTTGTAAAACAGCCACCATTCATTTGTTCTCAAATATGCATTATTAGTTATGAAGGTTGCATTTGTCAATGCAGTTTGCTTTTACCACTTCTAAACAATACCACCAGTGTTTGCTATCTTCTGTTAGTGCAGAATCATATTAGCAAAGGGCATGACCACATATGGTAGATATTGTGAACTGATAAAAGTACTGTGATATCAGAGACTGGTCAAGGTGTGGTGAGAAAAGGCTCCATGTATACAGGATTTCAGAACTAGCATGTCAAAAATCATTTTGGCACTTCGAGAACCTTAGTTAAGAGCACTGCATCCCTGCAATCATTGTTAAATGGATCTTTATATAAGACAGTCCTCACATTCCTTAAACGTATAGAAAAAAAATAAATAAATAAACCTACAGTTTTCCTTTTTTAGTGTTTCTTTTATTTCAGGTCAGCTGCCATTAATATCTCCGCAAATAAATCTTTTATGAATAAACACACCCATAGTCATAGACACTATAGAGAGTATGTCATATCACACTTCATAGCTAACTTTTTCCCCTGTCCCAAAAGATTCAAACCTTCACATACACATTGAAAGTTGTAATGATTATCTGACATAAATTCTTAGGTCTGCTAACGGACTGGAAAACTTGATTGTTAGAATGTTTCCCTAATACTGCTTCTGCTTCCATTCACATAGGGCTACATCCCATGGACTCAGGTGTCTGATGCAGCCCTTAAACAGAATGAAAAATCCAGGCCGAAAATCTCCAATGCACAGCATACCTCTAGTATTCTGCATCTGTTTTACTTTGATTCCTGTTCCTGGCAGTTCTAAATCTGCACATCCCAAGAAACCTCTGAGTATTTCAGCTCTGCCCCAGCAGTTTCAAGAGAGGAAAAAGCAGTCTCAGACATCCACATTTCCTGAGTGACCTGTAATTCTACGTGTTCTTGAACTTACTTGACATGTATGGACAGGACTGAGAGGTTTAATTCCAACTGC
The DNA here is from genome assembly GCF_040182565.1 of Anser cygnoides. Classification (NCBI taxonomy): domain Eukaryota; kingdom Metazoa; phylum Chordata; class Aves; order Anseriformes; family Anatidae; genus Anser; species Anser cygnoides. Next base: position 105,623,614 of record NC_089875.1, read on the forward strand.
AACTGTGGACACTTTCTTTCAAGAAACTCCAAGACTGAAATAATGGATTCTGCAGCCAAAAGAGTATCAGCATGAAGCACTACACTTTTTTTTTCTTTTTTTTAGTTTTTATGTGGAACTCAACCCTTTTCTGCACTGCACCCCTACCCTAAATTCTAGAAGAAAAGATTGCAATTAGTTTTTGCTACTATTAGTCCTAGAGTTAGTTAAAGTGATACAAGACTTCAGAACAACACTGCACTTTAGTCACCTCTAATTTCCGCAGTGGATACTGTGATCATGATGGCAAGCACGTTGTTGTTAATGTGTCAGCTTTTTACTTTGGCACCTTCATGTAAATTCTGCAATTTCTGTGACATTCTGGACAGCATGCAATTCCTCCAAATGTGAAATATTCAGAAATAAGTAATTTCAGGCTCAGCAACCTAAAAACATCAACAAGAATATCTCTGGAAATATTAGTATCTAGACAAGAACAGTTGATCCTCATTGTCCTAGACTGCAGTATCTGTTGACACATCTTACAACACACTTCCTGCCTTGTGATTTCATCCCAGGAATTTCTCTCATAATAAAAACAACTTCCAAATGTCTCAGTCCACTAAGCAAAGCATTAATTGTACTTCTGACATTGCCTTATATTTCATTTTCTCCATGTACATTGGGTAATCTGTAGGAAATGTAGCCTGATGACTCCCTGCCATTTTCAATTTTAAATTCCACAGTATTGTGTTGACCCTGATCTTTCTGGTAAGGAAGTAACATCTATGTTCTCTCTCTGTGCCCATTCTGTCCACCTCACACCATCCACTGGGCTTGGCTGAGAATGGGGTCTAGGCAAGAGACTTGCCTGGAAACAAGCTATTAACATAAGATGTGTTTTACTAATGTACCCTAATTTAAACAGTAGAAGATCACATGCGTGCTAGATAATTAATTTGGGGATTTAACAGATCAAAGGTCAAAATCACAACAAAATTAGCTGGTTTCTTTATATCACCACTTATGAGGCAGAAGGTGGGGGATATGTATTGTGAGCACTCTCTAGTTAAACTGTTGTGCTAGCACAAAACATTACTGTATTAGGCTGTAGCCTGTAATCAATCCCAGCTGGAAGCTCATATCAACATTACTGTTCTTCTTGCCAGTTCCCTGTTAATCCTTTAAAAGGGTAGGTAAAAACAGGACTAGTGTCTTATATTACATAGGTTGATTTATGGAACCCAGCTATTCAAACATTTTATTCTACACAGTTTACAGGCCAAATAATTTTATTTCTGAAATGTTTAATTGGTTAATTTAGACCATACAAAATAAATGACAAAAGGCTCCAGCGGAAATTCCATCCCATAGTCTCATTTTGGGGTATTTTGTTCCCATTTGTAGTTTGGGGCCTCCCTCTGTTCACTGCAGAAGTGCTTTGTTGAGCTGAGGAGTAAGCTTTTATATACATATGGAATTTTTAGACATACTGTCATTGAGCCAGGTATTTCAAAATGTATGTTTTTCCAGAAACCCCGATCTATTGGATACCATGTGTATTCATGCTGCTTCTTTCCCTTTTGAGTGCTGATGCAGCATGGATAGATGGCTCAAATGCTGCAGCTTAGCTGCCTTGAGAATGGCAGTAACACCCTGATGTATTTCCCATTTTGTAAGCTAGTTGGAATGTCATCATAATGAAGCCAAAAAAAACCTATAAGAGGCTGTCCCCTGGATGAAAACAGATTAATTGAAACTGGGGGAAAGTTTCAATTCAAAAAAGTTTTGTTGTTGTTTTGTTTTTCTTTTGGTTTGTTTTTGTTTGTTTGTTTTGTTTTTAGCTTGAGATCCTCTCTTTCTATTACTTCCTATCCTATAATCTTCAAAGTAGTCAGAGTCCTTGGAGCCCATTTGATTCATCAAGAAGCCTAATTAAGTTAGTAGCCTCTCTGATTAAAAAGCTCTATTCTTCTGACACCTATTGATGATCTCCAGCCCTTCTTAACAGAAGATGTTAGAACCATAGAGATGCCACATATTTTTTTCCTCTCTGATTGAATTCCCAAAACATGATATTTCTATACCTGAATGCGCAGCTGTGGTTCTAGCTGGCAGTAAATGCAGCTACCTAGACTCAGAGGAGCTGGGTGAGCACATCACCCTGTATCGCCTGCTTCTGTCCGCTTTTGTTCCCACATACTGATCCACAGCTTCAATATCACATATAGCCAGAGGACAGTCTTCTGGACTAAATAACTGTCTACTCAGGCTGTGGCTTCCTCCTAGATACACCCCAACAGTGTACAGTAGTGCTAAAAGACAGTGCTGATCTTACTAAATAAACTCTTCAGAAAAAAAAATAATATTGCCTCAAATGAAGGCAAAACAAGAAAAAATCTACAAAAATCACTGAAGAGTATAAACATAGGAAATACTTCCAGTCTTAAGGTGGTTGCTTTGGAAAAACACTACAACAGACGGGGTGCAGTTTCAAGATGTTAGTTGTGCAACTAGGGAAATTACAGTTTGTGCCAAACTGCCTTTATGCACAGTTGAGGGCAATGTTTCTTTTATGCCTACTACTTATTTCCAGTCTACAGTGAGCTGTGGTTCAAACTGTTGCTGTGTTGTTTTATTTTGAATCTTTTTCCTAGCAGAGATAAAATAATGTTTAAGGTAAAGTCTGAATTCCATAATGTAGATTTCAGTCCTGTAGCCACCAGAGGAGACTGTCCCTTTATAGTCACGATAGATAGTCAAAGCCTTATGAAAAGGACTGAGAGTTTTTTTTATGATTCAAATCCATAGTGGATATTCTAGTGAAAAGGAACTTAATTATATTAGGGTCAAATGTGATACATTATTTTGTAACAAATCATCACAAATGTGATACCTATTATTTAGGCTGGATATTAGGAGAATTTACTAAAAGGGTTGTGCATCATTAGAACAGGCTGCCCAAGGAAGTGGTTGAGTCACCATCCCCAGAGGTCTTCAAGGAACGTGTAGATTTAGAACTTAATAGCATGGTTTAGTGATGGACTTTAGTAGTAGGTTAAAGGTTCAACTCAATGATCTGAGAGGTGTTTTCCAACCTGAATGATTCTATGATTCTTTGATTATCTATTTCATTGATTGATTTTTTTAATCTATATATTTTTGGAAACCACATCCTATTAGAATCTAGTGCCATTTTGGAAAAGAGCTTTCCTGGCATAGACAATTAGAATAAAAAGTAATAACAATGATAATTTAAACCCATAGTCAGTGCTACCTTGATTTGCAGCTCCTGAACTGGAATGTATCTCCTTGAAATTTGAATCCTTATTATAACTTTGACCTTCATCTTGCAAATAGTTTGTTCTTCTAAATTTGTACCAATTGGTCTTGGGAGGTTGAAAATTTTCTTCCATTTATAGCAAATTCTGTTGTGGAGGTTTCTTTAACTGGATTTAAATCATCATCTTGTCTAAAATGACATTTCATTTTCTGCTTCTCCATCATTTGCTATAAGGAAATCTTTGGTTTGCTTGTTAATATCTCAATTGGTTTTTACCTTTATCAAACAACACCTCAGAGTTCTGAGCCACTTTTTGTGGGTTAAGAAAACACTTATTACTGAAATTTCAAATTTATGAATACTGAAAACAAAATCATAGGAATAAGATATATTCCCCTTGGTGTAGAAGCAAAATGAAATGAAATGAAATGAAATGAAATGAAATGAAATGAAATGAAATGAAATGAAAAAATAAAATAAAATAAAATAAAATAAAATAAAATAAAATAAAATAAAAAGAATATTAATTTTAACAGAAGTTCATAATATATGCTAATGGATGTGAAATTTACAGTGACCATGATTGCCATTTATTTTGTATTCACATAAGGCTCCCATATTTAAGTCAGAATTTCTTGGATACAGATAGGTACACATGCACAAAGCATTGTTTCTGATGTGTTTGGGGTTTATCCAACATATTAGGCATTGCTTTATAGGGAGTCTGTATTTGTATTGTGCATCCAAATACATTCTATATGCATCAGACAGGTCAGCTATACAGAGGTGTGCAACAATTCCAATACACCTAGAATATGAAATTTTATTACACAGGCACTGTGTATCTGAATAGCAAACAAAGCATAGACACCTTCTGGTCTTAGATGTCTTCCAGTCCCTGCATGTCCAGTAGAGCTGGACTGAGCACATGCTATGATTCACTGCCCAAGGATTTATAGTCACTGCGCTGACTGGGCTTTTGTACTATGCCAGGAATTCCCTAGTAAAATAGCCAAAATTCTCTTTTCTGCCTCGATTAAATAAAAAAAAAAATAGAGGTGGGAAAAGAGATGTTTAGAGAAATGCCATAAGCCTTGTAACACTATATTCTAATGTACAAGTAGTCCTTGTCATGAGAAAAAGCATGGAATTTCCTAAAAGCTTCACTTAACTGATTGGGACTGGTTTAAATCATTGGTTCTCTCTGTAACTAATAGAATAAAGGAGCCCTGCCAGGTTTCTAGATAGAATCTGAAGGCTGTACTTAGATGATTAATATTTATTTTTTATGTATGTTCTTTTTGGTAATCTAGTTGTTATTAAAAGCTTTTATTGTTTAAGAAAACTCCAAATGACTAGCAAGATAATTTATTTTGGGACAAGGTACTGTGTGGTATTTCCTAACCACATCCCCTGTCCTGAAGCAAGTAATATTTGTGAGGATCACTCTAACAAACAGTCACTTTTGTGAAGAGAGAGGGATGTAGTGCCTTTTTTAAAGACTTGCCTCTATAGAACCAGAAATCTGAAATGACCAAAAGGTAAAAACTTGTCATGACATGCATGACACCAATCAAATATTGTTTTAGGTGTCTTCATGTACAATAGATTCAATGAATCCGAATTACTGAAAGTAATACAGAGAAAATCAAATATTTATAGAGATAATTTCTGGATTGTTTTCTCTATAGGAGGGCAGATAATAATGCTGTTATGTTACAACATCCTTATTCTTTGTTTAGGTCAGCAGGAATCTTACAGTATAAAGAAGTATGAAAATATAAAATATAAGGATAAAAGACACAATAGACACAAAAGACACAATAAAAGAAATTACTCAGCATAAGGAACCAGCCGCTTCCAAGCTGTATTTCTCTTTTGTCCTCAGTGTACAGTGACCTTACTACTCTTAAGTCCCCAATCTTTATCACTTTGAGATTCTGGGAAAGATCTTAGATAAATAAGGTTGTGACCCTGCGAAGACAAACTGGCTTGTAGCCTATTAAGAAATCCAAGACTAATACATTTATTTTAATGTAAGTAATAAGCTCACAGAGTCAAAAATGTTAACATGATCCTATCAGTGTACAGCTGTAGTAGTCAATGTCTCCAAGAGGCATTTTCAAAACAACTTTGTAAAATAGTTTCTTGATTTTTGCAAGGCTAACACTACCCTATTTGTACTGGACACTTTTGCCTCAGGTTATCTATTGCAGCAGATTTTGTTTGTTAAATGTGTTCAACTCAATGCTTTTATACACATTTTAAATTAGATAAATGGTGATTTGTTAACACTTGTTTAGGAAATACAAGCTTCATGGGCCCTGTAACTTTTTCTTCCTTTATGCCTGACTGGAGATTTTAGCAAATCTTTCTCTTGAACTCAATGCTCCTACTGATTTAAACATAAAGAACTGAAATTTCACCTTCCAAAACACCTTCATTTTTATTTTGTGAGTGCTGCACAGATTTGTCTGATAATAAATTTTGGCCCTTGTATGTGGATGTGGATGGGAAAATGGCTGAAAGCTCCACATAAGAAAAAAAAAATCTAAAAAATGTTCTTAAAAGCTAAACACTTTCAAGATGTGATAGGCACTTGTATGTCAAAGTTTATTCATTTTATGGGATTGTTCTAAATCCTGGATATGTTGCTTGTGCAGTCTTCCAGAAATATTGGAAAGAGTCTTTTTAAAAGCTGAAAGTTTTTGCATACAAAGAATTCTAAGTGCTTAATATAAAAACATGAAAGTGTCCTTTGAACCATGAGCTCATAAGAAGGATAGATTGAGGCTGTTCACAATGCCTCAGCTGAAAGTTCTTTTCCTGTGAGGTGTCCACATGCTTTACAGTACTCAAAAAGAAAGTACTTTATTTTAAACAACATATTTTTTACCATACTTTAAGTCATCTGATCATGTGGCAGCTTCACAGCAAATATGTTTTACTTAAGCCACAGCCATTATTAGTTTAGCCACTAAAAAACACCAAAAATCCTCTATCTCAGAAATAATGTAAAGATTTTGAAGACCTTGTTTTTCTGCAAGAGACAGAACTGAGTCCTTTCAATTAATTTTAACAAATCAGCCCAAGGACATTCAATAGACAAAAGCAGGTGCTTCAATTTGCATTTGCCAAAAAGCATTCTTAAAACTCATAAGACTCATGAAACACTGTCTATGTTAATAGCCACATCAGTATGAACTCTCTGATCTTGGCCAATTTTCCCAATGAAGTTTCATCAAAAGTGTCCCATGAAAATTTTCAGCTTCAGTGAAATGGTATTTTAGCAGTGTGGGAATGAAAAGGAGGAAAAATACTGTTTGACACCTTCTGTTGTTTTTTGATCCTTGCTTATTCAGCCAACAAACCCTAGCAAGTGGTTGTGGTTGTTTTACTCGGGTGGGCGGCCGAGCTCCACCACAACCAGTCTCTCACTCCCCCTCCTCAAAGAGGAACGGGGAGAAAATACAATGAAAAGGGCTCAAGGATTGAGATAAGGACAGGGAAATCGCGCAGTAATTATCGTGACAGGCAAAACAGACTCAGCATAGGGAGACAGTAAGATTTATTGCTTATTACTAACAGGCTAGAGAAGTGAGAAACAAAGGAAAGAAACCAAAAGCACCTTCCCCATCATCCACCCTCTTCCACCTCCTCCCCCCAAGCAGCGCAGGGGAATGGGGGAATGAGGGTTATGGTCAGCCTATAGCGCTTCTTCTCCACCGCTCCTTCTTGGTCACTCTCGTCCCCTGTGCTGTGGGGTCCCTCCCACGGGATGCAGTCCTTGCTGAACTGATCCGGCGTGGGCTTCCCCAGGCAGCAGCTCTTCAAGAACTGCTCCAGATATGGGTCCGTACCACGGGGTCCATCCCTCAGGAGCAAACTGCTCCAACCTGGATCCCCCACGGGCAGCAGCTCCTGCCAGGTCACCTGCTCCTGCATAGTCTCCTCTCCACAGGCTACAGGTCCGGCCCGGAATCTGCTCCGGCAGGGGTCTTCCACAGGCCGCAGCCTCCGTCGGTGCAGGTCCACCTGCTCCACCGTGGTCTCCTCCACGGGCTGCAGCGTGGAACCTGCTCCACCGTGGTACTCCATGGGCTGCAGGGGGACAGCCTGCTTCACCATGGTCCTCACCACAGGCCGCAGGGGACTTCTGCTCTGGCGCCTTCAGCACCTCTCCCCCTCCTTCTTCATTGACCTTGGCACTAGCAAGGCTGTTCCTCACTCCTCTCACTCTCCCGGCTGCTGTGTGGAGCAGTGTTTTTTTCCCCTGACTTAAATATGCTCTCACAGAGGCGCAAAACAACATCACTTATTGGCTCAGCTCTGGTCAGCAGTGGGGTCCTTACCAAACATGGGGCAGCTTCTAGATCCTTCTCACAGAAGCCACCCCTATGGCCCCCTGCTACCAAAACCTTGCCATGTAAACCCACTGTAGTGGTATGTTGCAATAGCTAGATACAAAAAATGCTTGCAGTCATTCCACTGGAGACCATTTTAATGAGAGGAATGCAAACATTCAGAGAAGATGAGACATGGAACGGAGCACCTGGAATGATGTCAGCAAATTTCACATTATCAACAGACTAAAAATGTCACATCGTCACAAACTGAGAAAGAAACCCAATAATAATAATAATTATTATTATTATTAATAATAATAATAATCTTATTATCCTACAGAATTTAAATTCATATCAAATGAATTTCTGCTATTTAATTTATTTGGACAGATCAACAAGTGTGCTCTAAGTAATTGAAACAAGTCTTCCGGTTCTCCTGCAGTTTTGGTTTTTGATTCCATGGGCTCCCACAATGATAGCTCTGATTAGAGCTTTCTGTGGTATTGGTCACTGAAACATGCAGGAAATTAATATTGTTGAGAGAACTGTCCCTCTGTGCAATTTGGTTGCAATTAGTAAAACATTCAGAAGTTATTAGATAGGGACTGACTAGCAGACAGGCATCCCTCTCATGCCTCCTCCCCTCCAACACACAAAATATCCTCTTTAATTTTGGAAACTGGAGTTAAATTCCTTAACTACACCTTGTCAGAGAAATGTCTTTTCTTGGCTTTAATCCTGTTAAATTCCATGTAAGTTTTCTGTTAGGCAGCTTTTAAGCATTTCTATATTTTCAAAGAAAACTATTTATATCTTCTAATTAAGTTTTATACAATTCCTGAAGTTAAATAACCTTGTTCCTAGTTTGAATTTTTAAGAGAGAGATTGGGAAGACAACATTTAGGACTGGCTACATAAAGACAAGAGCCTCCATATAAGCTGAGACTTCATTGCAAATACCTATTGGCGTCAGTCTGTCTTGTGTTCCTCAGCATTCCTAGGAAACAGACCACTTAAACATATACAGCTGTATCCAGGCAAGTGCTAGAGATATGCAAATATAATCCTACATGGTCATAGGCCACAGCGTATCACTGAAATAATTCTCTTTTCAACAGAGAAACTGTATTGGTTGCAGCTCTCATCTCCTGCCAGCTCATATTCAGACTGAGTCTGAGCACCATCAAGAAAGGGCAGTCTACTCTGTTCTGTCGATGGAACTTCTGCTTCTTGTCTAAGTTTTTCATTAGAATACAAAATATTAGACTGAAAACTCCCACTGTTCATGTGATAGTGTTGTGTTTCACGTACCGTAAAGAATTTGATCCGCCATTTTTAATAGCATAAGAACTGTTCACTTGCAAATTATGCATGATATTTTGCACAGCTGGAAGAAATTGATCTTTCTGGCATCATGAAATGTTGAGTGGCCATGGGTGTGTGACATGGTAACAACCAGTGGTTCTCTGAGGGACATGATTTGCTAATGTCATTTGAAATTGCCTGATCTCTTATTGGAATTTCCAGCTTGAAAGTATTCACCTCTTACATGTTATTTTCTAAATACCAAAATACCTGTTTAAAACAAATTTTGTATTTCAATAAACACTGCATAGACTTAAAATTCTGGCTGCTTCATGCACCAGCTTTGCTAATGTTACTGTTGCCCATGTCACTGTAAAAACATGATAACATCCTGAAACGTTCAATCCAAGCTGGGTCGTATGGGGCTCTTCCTATTGTCAGAACACAAGAACAATTAAGCCTTGTGGAAGCACAAAGGAAGAAAGCAACCCACTGCTGCTGCCACTTGCTGGAAAACAGGCTTGTCATTTACTGTAGGAAACCGATGATTAGACTACAATAGCAGCAGCAGCTTAGTGATTTGCTTAATTTTTTTAGCAAGCAGAACTCAGCACCTGGACAATGAATTTTCCACCTAATCATCATCATGGAGAGAATGCTGAGTTTGACAGGGCAAAGATACCTCTACAAGGAATTACAGGTTTTCATCTTAAGAATTTGCAATGGGTGCTAATTTACTATTTAGGACATTCAGTGGCTGAGTTTCAAAGCACAAAGCTACGTCTTAAGTATTCATTTATTGCTTCGTAAATTAATCAGAAAATTGTTTTACACTAAAAAAAGACAAAGCACAATCACTTTTAAGACTCATGTAATGTGTGTTGCAGCCTTTTGAAAATTCTATGGTTTCATTTTCTCTTTGTAAAATTGTATTTTATGCAGTTCTGTATTTCTTAGCTAAAAAAAAATTTAATTGTGCAAGTGGCAAGCTACCTTGAAGACTGAAAGACTCATTAATCTGCCAAGATCTTTTTTATAAGTGATCTTTTTGAAGTGTAAAATATTCACCTCCACATTTGATTTCATGAGCACATTGCTATGTACCCGTATCATTACCATTTAATGATATAATCCTGAGAAACATTCTCCTAATCGGTTCTTTTGTTACCAATTAGACAAAGGATTCCTTTTGTCTCAGGGCTTCTTATATCAATGATCTGATGAAAATGGGCTGTTCATATGCATAATACTTGCCACCAGTTGCAGTAACTAGTCTCATCTAGAATTGCATGCAGGCAGTCAGGTACCCGATATTGCAAATTACAGTTGCTGAGAAAAATGAGAAGATAATATATATATATATATTTGGCTCATCCAGTAACTGAGTAAACTGCATGTATTATACTAAGTAAAATATGTGTTATTTATGAATTTTCAATTTATGATGAGCAAATAGCACAAAATCTCAGAGAGAGTAGCTGGACCAATATCAAGAATACATCGCTTTGGATCTTGTAAATTATGCCAAGATCCACCACTGATTTGTAAAAATCCATGACTGTTCATTTCAAACTTTTTCATATAAACATGCTATAGTGTTCATTATCATAAACTCCTCACTCACACCGGTTAATTAGGCCTTACTTCACTCTGATGAAGCAAGAAAATATTCTCTAATTTTAGTGATTTGGACTTCTCCAAGATCATTTAGCTAAACTGCTAGAGAAATGGCAGCAGCATGCTACTTGACTGCAGCCTTTCTCTACCAGGCACTTCAGGGCGTTGCAAAGGACCAGGTTTTTGACCCTGACTCCAGACATGATTGTCACACTACATAAGCTCCAACATGTTGCTGAAGAGCTCAGGATTCTCCAAGTATTTGCAGGTTGAATCTAAATTTCTTTGAGTTACTGGCTTGTCAGACATTAGAGTGCTCTGCTAAAGGCTCCCTTGTATCTGCAACATGTTTCATCTAGGGTTTTGTACAAGAATAGTTTGGGGATTAGTAACATCATCAACTTAGCATCAGCTGAAAGCTTCCACCAACAAAAGGAGTCCTCATGATTCTTGAAAAGCAGACTGCTCTTCACATCTCAAGGCTTTCCAGTCACTCTGTGACCTCAGAGGCCCTCGGCACTAGTAAAGTAATGCACCTGTGAGGAATGGGCAAGCACAGAACCAGTTCTGAGATATTTATATAAGGAGAAGTTGCTTAATGTCATTTTTTGCACTAGGAACTCTCTGAACTATATCACTGCATATGATGTGGTTTTAATTGGAAGTCCTTCAAAGTCCACCTTTCAGCTTTACCATTGTGAACTAAATGCCAGCACATATTTAAGCAGCAATTAACCTAAATTAGGTCTCTAAGTTAAAGAAGTTTTTATCCATACATCTTATTGTATTTGAAATACTATATTTTTTACTAATACTGTAACATAGAAATGATTGCCGGAAAACAGTCTTTACCATTCCCATCCATCTCTTAATGTATTAGATTGCAGTATTGTTCCCTATGATATGTTTTCAGGCACTTTGCTTTCTTTAGGCAGCTTATGCATTCACTGGAATCATTTTCAGGTTATTTTATTTCTGCACTACTATCTTAGTAATTTTGGAAAGGACCTTGTAAATCGGTTGGGTATTAAACTTGTTCCCTCAGAGGAGATTATTGCACAGTCCACTAGAATTTACTCTTCAGAACTGCATATGGGCACTCAATACTATATTTCTCCTTGCTTGCCTTTAATATAATTATCGCTGCTTATGAAGCATAAAAAAAAAAAAACAAAACAAACAAAAAAACTTGTTCTTCCTTGATTTCCTTTATTTCACTTTGACGAATATTCTTGTCATGTCTTTCTCTGTCACAGTTGGCTATTCTTGACATACTATTCCCTTACTTTTTACTAGTCAGATTTGAGTTTTCTTCACTTTATTTTCATATTTTTTCCATTTCTGTGATTAGTAAAATGTATTTCAGTAACATTATTTTCAGTAAAATGTATTCAGTAAAATGTATTTTATTTTCATAAAAACCTGAAAGTAGAAATTGCTGGTTTGGTATGTCTTGAGGTCTTGGGGTTTGGAGGGAGAACTGCTTTTTTGGTGTATGTTTTTGTACAGTGGGTTTATCATTGGCATTTTGTATAGGAATTTGGCCATGACTTGTTATGCAAAGTTTTTATAAGAGTTATTACTTTCTTTGTTGTTATTGCCTGAGATTTCTGTGCATTAAACTTTTGTTTGTTTATTTCATAAACTGTATTGTAAAAGATTTCACGTTCTTTTAAGATCATAATTTTTAGATAATTCTTTTCATTGTCTGTGTGCTTTAATGTATACGCCTATTGAACTACACATCCTCACTTGTAGAAGTAAACATTCAGTTTTAACAGATATTCACAGAAGCCTGAAAGCTCACAAATATTTTCTTGCAAGTTTCATTAAAAATATCTGGGTAAAAGGAAAACAATATTATTGTTCCTAACTGAGAGAAGAAGGCTGCTCTGTCAAGCCAGAAAACACATGCAGAAGAAAGATGTTCCCATGTTTCCCACCTTTCTGGACAACAGAAAATGCAGCCATGAGACACAAAACTATGGGAGTCCAGTTTTACTGGTTTCCTGCTCATAAAATCATTTGTTTTATGATAATCTTAATTGTTTCCAGTTCCTTTTTTTTTTTTTTTTTTTTTTTTGCCTGCTTATCTCTGTGTATTTTGTTTCCCTGTTAACTCTGTTACTTACCTGGAATAACCTGACTAAAATGTCATATGAATGACATAAAGGTGAGAAAAGTGGAGACACTCAATTTCCAGTGAAGACAGTAAGTATTCATTAGAGTCATCATATTTAGAAGGCTACGGAGAATAAATGCAACAATAGCAAGACATGGATTTTAAAATGCCTGAATGTCAGTGTGTAGAGGACACATTTTTGTGGGTTATAGTGCCTGAAGAGTTATTTCTACGCACTTTGAAAGAGTTACATTTTCAAGTAGGTTTAGGAAGTGAAGCAAATTGTATATACATTGCACCAGCATGAATCACAGGAACAGTATTTCCTACCACCTCTGACAGAATAAGGCATTGCTTCATTATCCTTACAGGCACATCAAATCCTTCTGCTTCTAATCTTCCAGAAGTGTTTGAAAAAATCTTTCACACTGATGTTTTCATTGGCATTCATCTTCAAAGGTTCAATTTCAGAACTGAAATAATTTCTGATTTTTTATTTTTTTTTTTTTTGCCTATTAGTCATATGACAAGGTCTCTGGTCCTTTCATTCTGCTGTTTCCAGAAATGTATTTATCTGTCAATATTTGCTGTGTAACTGGTGTTGACATTTTTCCATGTCACTTGACACTGCTGAACTAAAATACAAGGCCTATCAGAATGCTTTTATTCTGAAATACTTATTACCATTAAATCATGAATAAGTTTCATTTTGTCTTCTCCAGGACACAGAACTTTCCACCTCAGGAGACTGTTGAGTCTTTAATTCAGGTCTTTATTGTCTCTGTTGGATAGCTGTTTTTCATGTTCAGAGACCTTTCTAAATCTTTTCCGTAAGTTACCATTTACCTAGAATTCAGCACCTCAAGTGCTGATTCCCATGCAGCTGAATCTGTAATAACATGCTGGAGATATCAAGGGTTGTACCATTTATATCAGAGCAAGGATTTTTCTAGCCTAAAAGGCTCTTTCACCTAACCATACCCATGTTCACCTGTTTATTTCCGTATACATGAAACAAAAGATGGAGTTTAGTTAGCTGTGCAAGGTGTGGCTTGTGTTTGAGTATTGTAGAAGTGAGGCATGAGATCATAGAAATACAGCTTTCTTGGAATAGAGTGGTGAAAGTCAGGTAAACACGTTAAGACTACAAAGTTTAGCTTTTTTAAGAATATAGTGTTAGAAGTGGTACACAGGCACTTCAGTTCACTTCTGAGGCAACGTAGCAGATAACAAGCAGAAACATGGATGTTCTTGCTCTTTTGTCCAGACAATGATGAATCTGATTTTCTTTAGTCATTTAGAAATGTTATTGCCAGTCAATAGAGGCAACATCCCTTTAGTTTCTAAATTCTCTGATTCTCCACTTAAAATTTTATTTCAAATATATTAGAGTACACTGGCCTTTGTAATGAATGCGTAATGCATGCTGTAAGCAGATCAGAACAAAATTAAAAAAGAAATGTAAATAGAAAGTAAAAAAAATATATATGGATGAAATTAGTTTAATTACAATGGAATTCCTACTGGATTATATTATACTCACAGCAATACTTAAAGAGTTCACCATGATTAGTGTTATTAGAGTGTGTGCCAAATGAAATAATGATTGTTCTCCTTTCATAGGAAAAAAGTTTCCACTTACAGTGTAGTAAGATGAAATATTTCACTTTTGTCACATAGGTACATTAACATCTATAATTAAATGAATAAGAAGCAAAGAGTCAAAACGCTTTCTAAAGATGATTTCTCCCTGTTTAGCTCAAACTGTGTCCCTCTCTTTCCTTCTCTTTTCTTCCTCAGCTTCTTTCTTTGCATAAGACCTCTCAGCCTTTTCTAAGGATACACACTTTTCCCTCTATATACGTGTTAATCGATAGCTACAACTTTATGCTTAAGCCTTCTTAAGCTCTTTCTGTTTGAAAACCTCTTCTTGTATTGTTTTCGTCTACTTTCTATTTAAAATAAAATAAAATAAAATAAAATAAAATAAAATAAAATAAAATAAAATAAAATAAAAGATACTGAATCATAACCAAGATCATAGCTAATATAACAATACATGTATATATAATGTTTCTGATGGCTTGGTTTTATGTATATTTCATATGTCTGTAGCTCAATGAAAAGATAGATGGCTCAGTTACTTCAAATGAGTTCACCTCATCTAACTTCAACTACATCTGAGGCAGATTTCTTTTATAGTCAAGAGGGAAAATAGGCACTTCTAGAATGTGATTCACTTCCTCCTAATATGGATGTCAAAACTTGGTATATAGCAAGAACGAAATCCTACACTGCTAATGCTCAATTGGACTCTTGCCACCATCTTCAGCAGGGCCAGAAAATATCCCCAAATATGCTAAGAGTTTTGTCAGAGATATGTTCAAATTAACTTTCCAAACTCAACAAAGCACACCAAAATCTTAAGCCAAACCCAGCAGAAGATCCAAAATCAATATGACTTTTTCAATATGCTAACTTCTAAAGTAGAAAACTAATACATTTCAATTTACAACATGACATGAAGTAACAGTGACATGCTGAATAAATAACTAAGCTTTCATACAATTGCATATTTTAATCAGAGACAGGATTTTGGATCACTTCTGTGGAAAAAATAGATACTAGTGAACAACAAAGCTACTACCTACAAACAAAAATAGTTACTTCCAATCTAATTCTAAGCAATTTCATTTACAAGAACACATGTTAAAAAAAGGACTGCTGAAACAAACCTTTTTTTTATAAGATCTACTTGTGCATATCCATATTTTAAGAACTGTTGATCCTATAGAGAATTTAGAATTTGCTTTTGCTTTGGAGATGGTCATTCCACAATTAAAATGGGGGGGGGTGTTTATAAATAAATATACAATACTATTTTTTAAACCATACAATTTATTTTTTGAAAAAAAATCACTTCCCCAACTTCTAATAACTCAACCTAAGACACCTATTTTTAATAGTTAATATCACTGAAGAAAAAAAAAATTCTCAGTAGAAAAGCTAGAGGCTGGAAAAGTCATTAAGGTGCAGCATTTTTTTTTTTTAATCTCATGCTAGTTTCTTCCTCATAAAATAATTAATAAGAGATACCAGAACAATACGTGAAATGGTGTTATTAAAATAATAATAATGTTCACATAACAATATCTCTGGACTGCTTCCTGTGAAACTCTATTTAAAATATAAAAAACCACTTCCAAATAAACTGTTATCATCCCCAAATGAGGAGTAAAACCTGAAATATGGTATTTGAGGTTAAAAATGTTAATTTTCCAGTTTATTCATGCTTTACTTCCCACATGATCCCTATGCTTCTCAAGACAGGATTACAACACACAGTTCACTGTCTATGAAAATAGGTGACATATGAAGACATCATCTAGATGTGCCAACAACATGATTTACATAAGTTGCAAGAATAATATTCATCTCTGTTTTTATGTCTTATATGGTTTAGACAAATGGGACAAAACAAATAGGAAGCCAATAGAGAAATGAAGAATCAGTCATTAAATGCCTGTGCAATAGGTATGGTATACTCCACCTAAGAAATCAGAAAAAGCTATAAAAACTAACAAAAATAAGATATTTACACAAATGGTGGAGAACAGAAATCAATTTAAAAGAACTTTCTTCAAAGTACCAGCTTTATTTCATGAACATTAAAAAGAATTAGGAAATCTGCCTACATGTTGGAAATTTGCTGAACAAAAGAGATACTCATAAAAAAAAAATCAACACCATAAAACACACTAAATCCCATTAAAAAAGGGGGAAGGGGAAATATTCAACAACTGGCAAAAGTATAAAAACAAGTTCAAATGAAAACCATAAGACCAACAACAATCTAGTGGAAAAAAAAAAAAAAAAAAGGACGGGACCACAAGTCGGCTAAATACTGATTCAACTAGCAGGCTATCAGTTGGCACTGAGTGATATATGAAATCCCAGAGGTTGCCAAAATCCAAACCAGCATAATATTTAAACTATAAAGAGGCCCTGCTGACCCATTCCAGAATTTTCCTTATTTTTTAAATTATAGGTTGGCTTCTTCAACGTGCTTTGGCCAAGCTCTCAAGAAAAGGGATTTAAGTCTCTTTTTTTGAATCATTATTTGTTTCAAGCTCATGCTTCTCTCTCCAATGCCTAAGCAGGGACTCTATTGTCAATGCTTGATAGCAACATAAAGCAGACAGGTCATACAGTCACCTACCAGATACTTCGAACTACATTGTATGTGGAAAAGAACTATGCACCTGAACTGACTTGCAATTTTAACTAGATTTGCAGCTGCTTTGCATTGCTGAAGTGGCACAAAGAAGCAGAACTGGACCAGGGGGGCTGATCCTGAGAATGGAAATTGTAAGGATATTGATTAAAACTAGTAGATGTCAATTACACTTGGAGAAAGCACGATATTACAGTATTTATTACAATATGTTAATCATCAGCTGAATACAATCATCAGGGTTTGTTTGCTTGCTTGTTTGTTTCTTAATGGATGAGTAGAACAGATCTCAAAGACTAGAAAATGCTCTTTAAAAGACTGAGTTTTCATGATTATGCCTATGTTTTTTAATCTCTTTCAGTTAGACTGAGGAGGAGAAGGATCAAAAGTCTGTGATGTGGCAATTTGTGTGGTATCTGTGGTTGCCATACCTTGAAATTCTAGAAATAGCAGAAAACAGTTTGAACTCTCAAGATTTATTGTCCAATTTCTAGACTTCCCAGACTAGCTAACTGTGTCTTGGACAAATCCAAATTATGCCTCAGTTCTGGACATCTGCAAACCACAGATCAAAATCAGTACCCAGGGTCTGCAGTTCTGTGCTTTTGTAGTTTGGATGAATTATCTGAATCAAACATCCAAGGCGTCAACAACAGGGAAAATCAATCAGAACCATATGCCCTTTTAAAGCTCTTCTTCCAGCTGTTTAGGGGAATAGAGGAATGGTTCCTTCCATAAACCCTTTAGGACTTCTGATCCACCCCAAAAAACAGCAAGAAGGAACAAGCTGGAAATAGCAGTGGAAGCAGTATTCACTATCCACTTACACAATTGTATTTTAGGAGTGTCCTGCCTTTCACTACTAAGAAAAAACTACTATCTGTCCCTTCTGTGTCCAGAGGGGTGGCATAGTACTATCCCACTGTTTTTGAAAAAAATAGACTAAATATATTAATCTAGAACCTCAAAATGTATCTGCTTATATCTGAAAAAAAAAAAAAAAAAAAGAGGTTAGCATGGAATTTTTGGAAACTTTGGAACTTCTGGAAAAAAAAAAAAAAGAAAGAAAAAAGTATTTATTTCAGAAAGTAAAATACAAAATTTTTAGAAGAGACATAAGAAATCCTACTGTAGATGTTAATTTGTGTATTATATTCATTTTTTTAAAGAAATTTTGAAATTAGGTTGAACTCTGGAGATCCAATCCAACAGAAATTTGAGCTGCTGTCCGTAGGTCACTGTCTCCCTTATTGACAGGATAAGGAGAGTTTCTAATTAAGGTACCTCGTGTAAGCACTTAAAGTCGTGTTAATCCATATGATACAGCCTCACATACAGCCTGTGCTACTCTGAGACTATCAGAAGCCTTAGAATTAGCAAGACTTGTATGGTCTCAATGCCAATACTTGGGGATACAGAGCTAGAAATCTAGAGTCTTTAACCCAGAGTAGCCCCCATAGAAAGTCCTGGACATCTGTAGGCAAAAGTACACTGGAAAGAGACTAGTCGGGTTTCAGAGAGAAGCCAGTTGTAAGTTTGTTGACATCACTGCACAGCCATTAAACATGAAAATCTGATTTACTGGAAAATGTTTGACCTATTCTGTGCAACACTGGCACATTAGGCTTAAGAATACTGACATGCTTTGGACTACAACAGAATCATTGCATTTTATAAGAGCTTCTTGTAAAGAAGAATAATAAAAGGAAAAAAAAAAAAAGGAAAGAAAAGAAAGAAAGAAAGAAAAAAACATTGGCTTCATTGTATCGCCCAAACTTGAATGTTGTTTTCCGTATAACAAGGCTTATCCAGATAAAAACTCCAGTGTAAGAGCAGGAATTTAAATGCGTGTGTACTTCTGACAGTTCCCTAGAAATAACAAGACAGTTGGGAAATGGGAAAAATGTTTGTGAGAAGACAGATATTTTATTTTAAATTGTCACATCATAAAGTCTCTCAAACTGTTACAGAAGATATAGAAGCAGCATGCATAAACCTTAGATAATTTTCACAGACCCTCTGAAGAGGAATGAGAAACCATTCAAAATGCTACATTTCTTGTACAGGACTTTGGTGCTATTCTCATCAAAGTAATTTGTCAGGTTCTGTTGTGCTTCTGTATTTGCTTTTTCCCTTCTTCTTTATTTCTAAAGACGTTTACACCAGAGTAGGGTCAGATGCCAATGTGAAATCTTGCTTGTAACACCAATTTATGACAAGAGGAATTTGTAAAAATAAAACTGAAGAGTGGATGTAAAGCTGGTATAAATCCTCTGACTACCTTTATTTCTTGTTTCCTTTTATGCCCAAAAAGGGGAGGGAGGTAGGTAGGGAAGGAGGTAGGTAGGGAAGGAGGGAGGGAGGGAAGGAGGGAGGGAAGAAAGAAGGAAGGAAGGAAGGAAGGAAGGAAGGAAGGAAGGAAGGAAGGAAGGAAGGAAGGAAGGAAGGAAGGAAGGAAGGAAGGAAGGAAGGAAGGAAGGAAGGAAGGAAGGAAGGAAGTTACAGTTCATTTGCTGGGTGGACAGAGTATTTTGTTTTTGTGTGGCTGGCACATATTTCTTTAGTCTGTATCTAGAATCAAGCTCAGAGCAAGCCAGTTACAAGAGAATTACACACACGCACACACACAAAACAAAACAAAACAAAACAAAAAAACGTGAAGAACAGCCTTGAAGTTGCAGCAAAAGAGGGAATATGGAATAACAGGAGTGAAAGCTGAGTTTTACCGCAGGCTGTGTCATCCCTAGCCAATTTATTTGCACTGTCCCAGCTCACAATTGCCTATCTGTTAAAAAGGGATAATGCTGCCTTTTTAGCACCTTGTGGGTTCTCTTTTGGGCAGGGAGCTATTCTTTTAATGTGTGCTTGTATACTCTCTCTCATAACAGCAGATGATTGCTATAACTCGGAAAACAATATATGTTTTTGTGATAAATGGAAAATGGGTTTGTACTCAAAACAAAAGTTTATGTGGTAACGTAAATGACATTTTATCATGAAATTGCCTCATGTCCAGAACCCAATTTCTGGAGAGACAAACAAACAGAAACCACATAGGGCACTCATCTGGAATGCAGAGAGTTCACATCTACTTGATTCAAAACAAAGACCTGCACTTAGGTCTCATAGCAGAAAAGTGCTTTTTTTAGAGTCACGATCTTTTATCCCATTTTCTGCAACTGTCTGATATCGTGTAATTAAATATTCAGTGGATAAGAAACATCTAACTCACCATGACTAATTTCAGGAACCTAGCTGATGTTCCCTAATTAATAGCTTAAGTATCCTATATACCCAGTAGAAAGACATAAGACTTTGACCATTTTCAGCCCTTTATGTTTTTGGTTTTTGTGTGTGTGTGTGCTTGGAATAAGGAATTAACCCTGAACCTTTTGCATCAGCAAGGCATAGCCTAACCATATTTCTTTTTAGAAAAATTCACCAGTTTTTGTGAGCACTTAAGAAAAGTTTCATTTGTAATCCAGAAAATAAAAAAATAGCTAAATAAATAAATGATGACATTTCAGATATTTACAAAGAATATAAAAAAGTCTTCATATTGCAAGGAATAAATAAGCAAATCTTTAAGAAAGTGAAATCAACTCAGGATCTCTTTGAGCTGATCTTTCTGTATAGCTAGACAGAATATATAAAATTAAATAGCTCTCTTTGCATAGAATAAAATCTTTCTAAAAATAATGCTTCAGCAGTATCCAGGAGCACTAAAATAAGATTTATATGGTATTGATGGGGATCACCTCTCACCATAAGATTCAAAAAACATTTTTCCAAGTAGAATAACGTACTTTAAAAATGGTGGAGTGAACCCATTGTTACAAAGTACAAATGCACCAGGTTCTTAATTGAAGACTGAAATTTAATTTGCCCTCAATAATTTTGTATACCTACAAGAGATTTACAAATGTAAGTAACCATTGCAACTGCTTCATTATTTATTCTCCTTTTAAAATGTCTGAGCCAAAGAAATAGTGTGGTAATTTTAATTCTCATTTGGAGAACTAAGAATTACAGTGGTGATTCTTCACTTACAAATTAGGAGAGTTATTTTCCACATGTCAAAGGCAGTAGACAGCACAGTAATTGTACAGAATTTCATTAACGTTGTAGTTCTTGTAGAAGCGTATACAGCATGAAGGGTGACATACTTAAAAACCATTTTGATACTCTGAAATGTAGAGCAGTGTGATGCATTTATGTATATATATGTGTATGTTTTGCATACATATATTATGAAGGAAAATGGCAAGGCTGCCATTCAGAGAGACCTAGCCAGGTTGGAGGAGTGGGCCAACAGGAGCCTTATGAAATTCAGTGAGGACAAATGCAAAGTCCTGCATCTGGGAAGGAAGAAACCTTGGCAGAAATACAAGATGGTGCTGCCTAGTGGGGATGCAGCTTGCCAGAGAGTGGCACAGGCCAGCAGCTGTCCCAGGGCCACGGAGCTGGAAACAAGGATGACCCAGTTCCAGCATTCCCCCTGCCCACAGGGCACAGTCCCATGGAGCTGGTAACGGGGTCCATTGACAGCCTTCAATATGTGATGAACCAGAGTGAGGACACAGTCAGAGGTTCCAGCCAGCAGCAATAGGAGACAGGAACAAAACCAGGGCTGGAGACCACCACAGCTGCAGTCTGGCTGTAGGGACTGATGATCTTGGGTGGTGCTGAAAGGTGGTCCTGGTGAGGAAGAGTGGGGGGAGGGGGGTCCCAGTGGAGTATGGGCAGGACAATCTAGTTCTTGCTGCACTCAGTCCTGACTGAGGTGTCTTGACAAGAACTAGGGATGGTGGTTCACACTAGGTGGAACAGGCCAATTAAAGACCAACAGAATCCTGGGCTGTATGAGCAGAAGCACAGCCTGTAGCAAAAGGTTATCCTGCTCTGCTCAGTACTTTTTAGACCATATCTAGATCATGCATATAGTTCGGGGTCCTTGGTTTCTTGTCTGAGTTCAGTGGAGGTCTCCAAAATGTCCAGGTTTGGAGTACTTGCCCTGCCAGATGAGATAAACTGCCTTATCGTGTGATCCTATGAAAATGAACAGCAATGGACAGTGAGTATACCAGCACCAAATGGATAATTCTTTCAAGAGCTGTTCAGGCCACTAGAAAAAAATGAAAGCTGAGCTACTTCTATTGACAGGCCAAAATATTTATGGTGGAGGCAATTCCACATGTTCAGAATTCTGTGTTTACAAGATTGATTTTTTTCCTCAGAGATCTCACTCGTTAGATGGGCAATGTAAAACTGCACTACTTCATCTTATTCCTGTATGCCCTTCGAAATCACTCATTACTGAAATTCTGGCTTACTGAGTTTAAATTAGAAAACCAAAGTTGCAGCAGACATCCTCCTCAACTTCTGTATTATTTCTAGCTTTAATAAACTGCAGCCTAAGAAATGGAATCAAGTTCATTCACTTGTCCCTTTATCCTCAGGCTAGAAGTAGCAGGTGTTAGACACATCAGGAGCAGTAGCCATTTCTCAGACACTACGAGAAAAATTTGATACTGAGTTCGGTTCTGAATCAGTTGTACACAGTGATGCAAATCAATGTTAGTTCCTCAACCATGTGCTTCAAAGAAGTATAAAATCTGAGAAATGCAGTGAAATAAATTCACATTGAAAGCACTTTCTGAATTTCATTAGTATGCATATAATTACAAGAAATGGAAAATAGAAATTAGAGCACATGAAAGCTTGCTTGTCAACATGACGTTAAAATATTCAGTCAAAAGCTGGACTGGAAGATCTGGCATGGCCGAAATACAGTATTTCTTCTAGATGTTTACAGTTCATTATTGACTGTTTACATCCTCAGAATTGAGCTGAATTCCACACAAAGGATAGTTTTTAGTCTGACTGGCAATATAAATTTCTTCTAACTTCAGTGGAAAGAGATGGACACCCACAGAGGAGGATTTATTTCACTTATCTGTGCACCCATCTTAGGAAGAGCTAGCCATCTTCTGAAGGCTCCTATCCCTGTCTCCAATGAGTTAAGGAGAAAGTCCAGGAGACTGTCTTTAAACAGATGCTCAAGTCTTATATGAATTCTCTTCTTCTTCACTTCCAAATATTGATTCTACAATGTGTTGAAAGTAACCTACTTTTCAAGTGTTTCTTGGACACTTAAAACATTCCAGTCTTTTCTCTTGCATTGCTCCCCTTCCAATTTTGGTGTCATATTTAGTTAAATTACACTTTCATCTTCATTTAAAAAGCATATCTCCAGCTAGATTCTTCCCTAGTCTGTAATTCATTGGTCTTGCTTGTAACAATTTCTTTTGGTCATTGTTTTTGAATTGCTACTATGTTTTTCCCTATTTGGTATTTAAGCTCCTTGCTTATTACATGGCACATTTTCAAATGACTATTCAATTCTGTATATATTTTCAATGTGCATATAGAATGAAGCAAACTATATGATTTCTGTAGTATCACTTTTTGTAACTGGATATTGTGACTATGAAAATGAAAGCACCTTTCTGAAGTTTCAGATGATTCATGAGTTGATTGTTCAGAAGTGAGTCTGACCTGCACTGTGGTGTTAAAGAAATGTGTTTCTACAATGATACTTTAGACTTGAGAATTCTCCAGAGCTGTTGTGCTCATCTTCCAGAGGAAACGGTGAATGTGTTTAAGATGGTTACAACATACACATTTTAAGACAAAGGCTGACAGGCAATGCACTAAAGTAATAAAACAGAAGAGAATACTTTGCTTACAAGCCTATGTTATTAAGAAGGAGATTTAGTACACATCATTTGCTGTAAGGGTAGCTAGGACTTATTTGTTTCTATAACACCTGCTGTCGTATGCCTATAACCCTCCAAAGCAAACCTGTTTGACACCAGATTCAATATGTTTATCACCTGTACCTGATAACCATTGACTGGCATCTGATGTCTCACATTGATGCTGTGGTATATGCTGCCTGATGGTGAAGGAAAATAATAGCCACCCAAATATTTTTCTTCATGCAGATTAATAGCAAAGATAGTTAATTATCAAACATGCTTCACAATGTTATCTACTAGTAAGTGCAGACTTATTCTAAAGCCTCACACTGATATAAGGAATCAATAATTATTAATCAATATTTTATCAGCTTCATCCCTTGCAGATATTTTAAGGCATTCACCATTCACAGCATTTAAATTCTTTCCAGTGTTCTTAGAAAAGACCCTAAACTGTCCAGCACAGTACGCATTGCTCACTGAGCTGTAAAATGATCAGCTTGCCTTGGAATTCATCTCTGCTGCTCCTTGCCATCGACCCAGCACCCTTTCCAGCTGGAACAGCCTACAGACACCATGGAAAACCAAGTGCCCATTCCCTCAACAGCAGATGTCAGTCATCCTCTAAAATCCATCTAGCCTAGAGGGGAGGTACATTTAATTCCCCAGTGCCCCACAGGACCAACTGCAAAATGCCAAATGGCAGAGCCTTTCCCAAATTCTTCGACTAAAATCAGTCCCATTGTTCTCTTGCAGAAAGTAGCAGCAGAATAAGTTTTGCTCAATCATATGCACTGTCAGCCTCACATAGAATTTTCATCTACTCTGAAAGCTTCAGCTGAAGCCCATTAAGAAGAAAAGAAAACTGGGGTGGACAACATTCCTAATTTCTAACATATTTAATTTCTTTCAATTTGACAAAAATATGGCTATAATTTTAGCTGAGACATGTCAGGAGATTACTGGATATATGCAGATTTAAAAGGAAAAAGATAAATGATGGGGCAAATCGCATGCTTTACTTTAAAAAGTATAGCTGACTTTTATGAAGACAATACAGTCCTTCAACATACTACTTAAAAAAAATAAAAAATGGAAGACCGGATATACCCATTTGATTTTGCATTTTTTGTGATATTTATTCCATCAAAATGAAACTAATATATACTCATTTGTATTTATATTGTATTTTTATTTCTGTATTAATGTTTGTTTGAATTAATCTGAAAATTCCACGTAATTTAAATTTCAGCACATGAACTGAATTAACCTCATTAATGAGAATTCTGCCTATGGCACCCCTTTTACAAATGCTTTTCCCATTGAGAACCTTGCTGTGAAGACAGCTTGATTGTGATTATAGTGCCATTCAACTTGTTACTGCAAATCTCCATTTTTTTTATATGTTTTCATATCTGATGGCTGAATTTTCCTCAAATATATGAATAGATGAAGCATTTAACTCAAGTTCTTGAGAACACTGAACTCAGTAAGGCCAGTTTGCTATGACTGGAGCAATAAATACTAGACATTAAATATTTTATGAAATATTGTATTTTATGAAATATTATGAAATAATATCAAAAATATTTTATGAAGCCAATACCTGCTCTACTTCCCATTTTGCTTCCTGTAATCCACTAATCTGTTTAATATTAAGAAGCTCCTAATGTCACTTATCATTTATTTGTATAAATACTTTGATGTGACATTGATTTCTTTTGCTCAGCACTGTATAGAAATATAAGATTCAGTTACAGATAAATAATGTCTCAGTACAGCAAATCTCTTTTAAAAGAAACCAACTTTTCTAATAGTCTTCCTGTTAACATCTTCGTGGAAGAAACAGAACAACTGAAACCAAATATGCTATTTTAGGTGACAAATTTCTCATTCAGTTACTGCTTATATAATGGTTTGGTTTCCTCTCTGACACTTTCCTATAAAATATTGTGGTTTCAGCCAACAGGTATATCTATTCTCAAATGCAGGTAATCAATTACTTGTCATTAATCACCTTGCCTTTATTAGAGTGACAGCAATATACCTGTCAGGTACCTAGGAAAATTGAGGCAGAGAAGATATTTCTCTGAAGCAGTGTATTAAAGCCACAATATGACATGGCAAAAGATAGCTAGTATCATTAGAAACAAACGGTGTAAAATTTGGCTGGTTCAAATTCAGCTCAGGTTGTTGTTATCTGACAGCTATTATCATCTGACAGCTGTTTGTTAGCTGATGGGAGGCAAGCAGGCAATCTCTGTTCACGTTTCACCATTGACTTCAATGGCTGTAGAATAATCCCTGAGTGCTACTATGATTTAAAACAGCAAAACCAAATCATCAGTATTTACCCTTGTAGAAGTTCCCACATAAAGTTCAATAGACTAATTGTCATTTCACCTAACCTGACTTTCTCTCCTTTGGTAGCATCAGAGTAAAGCCGTGGTGTGACTACTGAAGATCTCCCAGGATCTGCTCAGCCAACCCTTACTCAGTTAGAGTACTCAGCTAGTAAACTTCCCATCCCTGTGAAGGGTTGCAGGACTGGCATTTTAAACATCACAGAGAAAACTATATCTTGGCAGACATTTTATAACTTGCAATGAATTTCAGTCAATCATGTTCCCATTATGGTGATTTCCACAAGGACAGGATTGATCCCATACCTAAAAAGTGACAAAGTACAACAAAACACTACTGGGATGGAAAGATATTGGGTGTTAATTAAAATAAAATAAAATTAAATTAAAATAAAATAAATAAAATAAAATAAAATAAAATAAAATAAAATAAAATAAAATAAAATAAAATAAAATAAAATAAAATAAAATAAAATAAAATATAATAATTCATTTAACACCGTTCCTATAAAATGAAGCAACTTGTCTGGATTCTTTGGCAGGACACAATTTGTTTACCTCATCCTGTAATCTATGCTGGTACTGTTAAAATGAAATTTGATCTCACAGGGCCAAATGCTTAAAATTCAAATGCAAAGTTAGCATGCCACAGTAATGGAGCACGTTGCAAAGCTATCATTTCTGCATTGCAAGGAAATGGGACATACAGATATATAGTCCAGAATGCACTTAACTGTTTTACAAATATTTCTACACGATGTTGAAACCATTTGCTGCAAATGATGATCTATTCTAATCGAAGGATTTTGAATACAAGTTATTGTTTAAAAGAATATTTTCTCCTTTGGATGGTGTTATCATATAGCATAGATGATGTGAAGTATATGGATAAATGAATTAGTTCTTCAGTTGTTCCATATCAAACCCCCTTTTTAGAAATGAAGGTTCAAACAGAACTACATCCATTTATGGCAACTGAATATTTTTCTTTGTATCTTAGCTATGTGAGAATCAAATACGTTTTGTTAAAAAGTATTTGTAATACATAGTATGTAATTGCTTTTTCTATACCTGAAAAAAGGTTGTGCTGCTAATCCTACTGTCAGGTTACGGACCGAGGGTTGAGAAAGGTAGATATATTATTGCTGAAGGAAAAGCATTATGCCTTGATTTCCATAAGTGCATAGCAAAGATGTACTCAGGGTATAGTGGTATGCACTGTTGATTCCTAGTAACTCCTGTTGCTATCAGATATGTCAGTGTAGTAAAGCTATTTGTGGTCTCAGCACTACGGTCTCATCTCATCAGTTATACAGCTCAGTTGTTTCTCATTTTTAGCCAGTTCCCAAATCTCCCCATGTGACCTTGATTTGTCTTTTCCAAGTGCTTTAAGATCTCTGGATGAAAGCTTCTGTGCAAGAGTAAGGTGGCATTACCATCTCTCTTCTGCCAAGCTACCTATAAGTCTTAGTTCAAAAGAGGCTTTATCAGCGTGTTCACTCTCCTCTTTGTAATAAACTTCATCCTGATAACGTTATTAAGCAAATATTATGAACTGGCTTTCATCAGACCTTTGAACTAGATCCTGAAATTAATAATAACTGATCTGTAACCTTGTGCCCACTACAGCTGGAGAAACACTGTATGGGAAAGATGCATAGGTATGGAGCTTGGATGATGAAGGTCTACACCATTATCTCTAGCAATGAATTGCTTTGTTTTGCTTGACTGTAGAAGTGCATTCTGGGAACAGGTGCCTTTGTGAAATGCTTGTGCTATACACTGGATGCTATTTAGAAAATAGAGAAAAACTGATAAAAAAAGCTGGTGTTTCTATTCAGTTTCTTTCAATAAGGTGTAACAGTGCATACTCACACTTAGTGAGCAGGGGACTAATGGCAACTTATGGGTAGATTCATCACATAAAACTCAAGAGCAGTTTAACTCTGGTGTAAATGACAAAAAAGCAGCTCAGGGTAGTGAAGTTTTAACTCTTCAGAATCAGTGATGCGTATGCTCCTTGTATCCTGAAGGTGAACTGCTGCTCCAATTCTTTATTCCATCTGCACTGTTTACTTTGTAAATATTAGTATGTATTCCTTTTCCCCTTTTTCATTGCCTCTTATAATGCACTGGCTTCCTGTTGACTAGGCTTCTTTTTACCACCTTCTTTTTGTACATGATAAAAGTAACCTTGTTATTTGCATCATGTGAAATCCTTCAAATGATTATTACCAGAAATCCCCCCTGCTGGACCAACACTATACTGCTTGTCTTCCAGCAAACATATTTGAAACTTTATTTGGTTATTCTTTAACTTATTAGAAACACCTGTTGTAAAATGTTTAAAGTTATTTTTGGAATATTCCACCATCTTCAGAAAATTAGGCACATTATATATCCAAAAAAAAACTTAAAACATTCACTTTCTCCAGTGTCTTGTTATAAATACTGAGCCAGAGAGGAATAAAGAGTGTGTGTGAGAGTGTTTTTCTGGGATGAAAGAAGGAGAATGAGTTCTTAGCTCCAGAAATACTGGATGGGCATCCCAGCTCATAGTTCAGGCTACCCAAAGTCAATAATCTTTTGAAAGTGCCTCTTCTCTTCACCAACTGCTAGTGTTGGACCAGAGCTTGTTGGACTACTCCTTTAGTTGCCTCACTTAAATATATTTATTAACATATTTTCAAGTATGTGAATATTTCAGTGGCAACCTCAGGATTATATATGTATATTATACATATCCTATAACGGGCCTGAGGACTTCATCCCCAGGCAGCCAAACTGAAGAGCTTGTGGGTATGTTGGTGGATCGCTTCCTTCTGGCTTATGTGTCTTGTCTGCCATCTTATGGAAAGAAAAAAGTGTGAGCCCAAGGGACAGCCCAAGGCCCCACAGTCTCCCTTGTATCACTCCTTCAGTCAGAAGACAGCTAGAAGCAGCTGGAAGTTGAGCAACACGCACAGTGAAAAATATCACTATATTTATGTACATATATCCACTATGGAAGATCAACTTAACAAAAAAAAAAAAGGCAGTGGACTTTCTAAGAGTGTCTACAAGAAGCTGATTAAGACTTGGAAAAAAAAAAAATACATATATATATATTTCAACGTGGATTTTATAAAAATTTTATATGTTTAGTAGAACAAAGAAAAGTCCCTGTAAGTTCATCAACTACACAATGATCTGCTGTGCTCGTGATCTAAGTCCTGGTGGTTTACAATAGATTTTTTTTCCCTGGACATTTAAATATATACAAGTTATTTGTAGCAAAAACAAACAAACAAACAAAAAAAAACACTCCTGACTCTCTATTGCATTTATATAGCTTTAAAACCAGATCCATTGATAACACAGAGACAAAAGGATTTCCTCAGTTAACAAATCCACCTCACTTGAAATAGAAAATAGAAGATTCATTATCTCATTGATTTTTTGATTCCTTCGTTCAGCCCAAATTTCACAATCTTCAACATTGCTAAACACTAAACAGGAATTGCTAAACACACTGAAACCCCTTTAAGAGAGAAAATGAAATGGCTGACAGAAGAAATGGGAATTTTAAGCATTAATTGGCTGGTCTTTCTGATGTCAAGTTGATCACTCCTTTAACACCAAAGTATTAAAGTTGTTGTTTAAAAGAAAAGGATCTGACTGTCTCATGCTTAGCTCTTTGAAGAGTCATTTGCACTAATGAAAAACAGTGTCATATATTACCAAATCAAGACAGTGGCATTTTTAATTTACTTTATCCAACAGTGAAAGTGCAAACCACTGCAAAATAATGCACTACGTTGTCATGTAGCTGAAACACCTTTTCATTGTGGAAAGTACTGTTGGTTTGCAAAGGTCACGTTTACAGTTAAGTTAAAGAGAAAATTATAGACAATCATATCTGTATCAGTTATTTTTTGGGGGGTGAGGGCTGCTCATTGTGTGTTCTCAGTGGCTTTAATAAACACCTCCCAATTCTGGGTGAGAGGATGTGGTTTCCATCAGAAACCTTTAGAAGATAATCAACAAGAGTAGAAAAACACACCTACGCACTCACAGGTGCATTCAGATCCTCCAACCAATGGTGAATAGGTAACCTAAATGTATTAGTGTTCTTCCTTTTCTATCACCACATGAACTAAGTTTAACCAGATATTTGAGCTATGTTTTCTTTTGGTTTTTATTTTTAACTGAGAGAATGCACAATGATGAAGACATATGTAGATGTAAAAGACCATAGTTTTAGCTGGACCAGGGGTTGTTTACTCCTCACTTTCCAGTTATCACGTACCTTAAATAAATACCCTTACATAAATATACAATAGTTCATAGCTTAGGTATGGGTTTTGGGTAGCTTCACACCAGTTTTATTTCAAATTGAATATGTGAATATACGTATAGATTCTTCTGAATACTGTCTAAAAACCTTCTAGGCTTCTCATCTTTGGCAAAGGTAGTGTAATATTTATAATCCTATCCTAATCTTTAGGTCACGTAGTCTTTATTTCTAGATGGTAAATTTGATATTAGTGTCATCCACTCACTTGGTTTTGACTTTGTGTCAAGGCTGGGAGGTCTGAGAATAGCAGAAAAAGTAAACCCTATTCTGTTCAATATAAGGCAGTTAAGGTATGTATGTTAATGGAGCCACGATTGCTCCTTTGATATCTTAGGTAATATTTCTAGCTTGTGGATACCATGGAGGGTGGGATAGGTGGACCACACAGAAGAAGTCCTTCAGACACGAATTTTTGAAGGCTGAGAGAGTGTTCAGAGAAAGGAAAAAAAGACTAGTATTTCGTTCTTATGCTTTTTCCTAAGCATCCACTTTCGAAGTCTGTAGGTTGGGATAGCAGGACTCAGTGTGACTGAGTATATATATGCTTATGTTATATTTTGTGATGCTCTAAATCAGCAGGAACTGTTCATCTTAACACTAAATAATGTTACCTTGAGAAAAACCATGGTGTGCAGCAGACTGAATTCCTATTATAAGTTTTTTAACTGTTGTTGGGTTTGGGGGCTGTTATTGCATTGTGTTTTTTTTCTCATTCTATATAAAAATCAATGCTTTTCAGGGTAAGTATATGTCTACTTCCCATCTCAGCTGAAAATCTGATGCTACATAACAAAAAGATAGCAAGAAAAAAAAAAGAAAGAAAAAAAAAAGAATTGGAGATAGGTATCATGATGGCTTTTCAAGGAGAAATACTTTAATTTCTGTAACTTGTAATCAAGTAATCACACCCTTTTTGCAGCCCCAGCCAGTGCAAGTGCAAGTGGCTTACTAGCCAGTTCCCATTGATTTGTTTCTAAAAAAGTAACACATTGTTTGGCTTAATTCAGGGTAGATGAGAGCAAACTTTGATTTTCTTTAATAATTTTTTAGCAGCTCCATGGCTAAAATAACTGCAAACCTTTCATACACTAAAAAAAGCCATGTACAGGGCTGCAAAAATCTGTCAGTGCATTTGCAGGAGGAACAAACAGAATCTAATGTAAGTATAATGGAATTTGGAGTGACACCCAGGCTGCGAGCAGCCTTATGTTGTCATGCCTGGTGTGCAGAATATCAAAAACTCTTTTAAGAACTCAGGCTTGCTTTTCATCAGGAAGTTTCTCTTTATGCTGTTCTGTGAGCAACGCATGAAACACCAATGTGAAAAAGGACATTTGTTCTGCAAGCATGGCTCTGCCACTATTTTGGACTTGCATAGGTCCACTGAATCTCTCCTCCAAATGCAACACATGAGAAGACGAGAACACTCATTAGTATTTAATGTCCCAAGAAATGCATTCCAAAACAAGAAGAATCTTTATAGTGAATATTGCATATAGGCAGAGTGGGTAACAGTTTTTATCCTGGAAACCTCACAATATAGGAAGACAAAAACAGAGCAGAAAAGTGATTTTCATTGTGTAGATCAACTGGAGACTATGAACAGAATATGTCTCTAAGTTTCTAATGCAGCCCAGGAGGCACTGACTTTGCAGTTT
This sequence comes from Anser cygnoides, assembly GCF_040182565.1. Classification (NCBI taxonomy): domain Eukaryota; kingdom Metazoa; phylum Chordata; class Aves; order Anseriformes; family Anatidae; genus Anser; species Anser cygnoides. The sequence continues at coordinate 105,655,618 of NC_089875.1, forward strand.
CTATTAAGCTTATTTTGCAGGCAAATCAGCTCCTAACACCCTACTTAGCAAATAATAATTTTCCTGCCATGAAATTGTAATAAACTGACATTATGTATGAAAGACATGTATGTATGTATCACTGCTTCTGATACAGATGCAGTTTATGGATGAACCTGTTTTACAATATTGGGGTGGGGGGGGGGAAGCAGGGGGATAAATAATTTTTTAAAAATCACTAGTTTAAAGGTCTTTTTTCGTGGTTGAAATACAGAAAAAAAAATCAATTCAAATTTACATTAAACGAAAATCATTTATAGATTTTAACATCCAGTCAGGTGAAAGTATGGCTCTCTTGGCTGAATTTGTATTTGTATTGGTTAGTTTGTTTGCAGTGAATGTTGAAGTGGATGAAATGTGCCTGTTTCTGAGAGAATGTCTCGATGTCTTGCTACATTTTTAGGAATTACGTATTCTGGAAGAGTGTCTTCTATCCAAATCCTAACCTAGGGGTTTTGGTGGGGTCTTTTAAAAATGTTTCACCATGGAATTACTATTCAGAAATGGCCAGATTTGTGGGCTGCAGTTAACTTCATTCTTCTAGCTTTTGAATTATCTGAGGATATTTTGATTTTAATTTAAAAATTGTAACTTTGGGCATTTTCAAAGCAGTGAAATGCTGTGCTATTTAGTTATGAGGAACTACATGTAAACAGTCCACAATTATCTAAATTATCTATATTAAGCCGGGGGAAATAAATTAATCTCTCTGCAAAAATGCAGTAAGTCAACCCACGACCAAAGCAGCCATGTTTGAAGGAGGCAGGTCAAATGATACTAATATTTTCTGCTAGATTTTCATAGATGACTGTTTTTATCCTAAACGTACAAAGGAAAGGTCAAAAAATATCTGTTAAACTGTGTGGATGATCACCGTTTACAATTCAGAATTTGGTTCCCGGAGTTCACCCACCAATTAAGGAAGATAAATAGAACCATCTACATAATAACAAGTGTATAGGGACAAAGATGAAATAAAAGAGTGGATGTTGGCTACGTTTTGTAGTGCAGGCTATAAAAGGCTACAGTATGATCTGAAAAGAAGTTGGATCTCCTTTCCTTGCTGTTTTTCTCTGAGCTTCATCTTTTACTGTTCTGTTTCTCATTGACACATTAGCTGCTGCACCAATACATCACATGCACACAGCTAAGTCAATCCTGAATTAGATGAGCCATGGAAAACCATAGAACCTGCCAACAGTGAAGAGATTTAGCCAAATATTTCTAAGTAAAGCTTGAGTATGCTCAAACTGCCAAAGAGCAGCATTTGCAAAGACAGCGGGGAGGTAGACGGACCCATTCTGCACTGATCTAATCAACTGATCTTAAACCTTTGCTAGTCTGACACTTCTGTCTCATAATACCATGGAAGAAAGATTACAGAAATGAGTTATGTTGAAAAACCAAAGACTTTAATGGCTAAAGAAACTAAAATGAAAGAAGGCCTTAGAGGCAAGTTTTGTATTTCTACTGATTACAGAACAGGCAGCGGTATTTTATCAGGTCTAAACAAACCAGAAAAAGTAATTGTTTTTTTGCTTTTGTTTTTTGATTGTTCTCATCCTGTCCTATGCAAGTGCTTCACTCATTTTTACTGCTAGCATAAGGTAAATGCGATATAACATGCAACTTTTTTTTGATCAACCACAAAGAAGTTTTCTAGCATCTATGAAGCTCAGCTAGTAAGCACAATTTATAAAACAATGAATGACTAACCCCTGTAACCATTTTAATGACCCTAAAATAAAGTGCTTAGAGCAACATCTGTCTCAGCAGCTGGGTTCTCTGCATGAGTGGGCAGAGCGACACATTGGGACAAATTCTGTTCTCCCTTTTGACAGAAACAATTGCAGCAGATCATTTTTATCGTAATCAATTTAGGTACAGTTTCTTGGAAACCATCTGTGTAGTGTTCATAGATTGTGCTTAAGAATTTAAATGTGTGTATTTTTGGTTGCTTGATGTAGCATCTGCTAATGACCACATAAGTTCCACTTTTTATGCATAAAGCTGTTTCCTTGTAAAGGGATTAGTAGAATGACTACTTGATTTTATCCTTTTAACTACCCAATAAGCTGTCGCAGCTTGAATGACATCCGCCACAGAGTGTAAGTTACAGAATTAATTGCATTTTTGAGCTGGAGTTGAAACCATAAGGATAACAAAGCATTAGCAAAACATTTTATTACATTTCTCTCTCAAGTTAGTAATTTAAAATTAATACAGGTTTTGTCTGAGCATTTTAAACTGAAGAGGAAAAAATGTCTTTTTAGATAACAGATAGTTTTTCAATTCTTTACTGGTTTTCATGTTGTCCTTTATAAGCTTTTTTTAATTTAGTAACATTCTGAACAAGTGGAAGAGTGAAAGAATAAAAACATACTTTATTTCCCAGGGCTATTTGAGAACTGTATGAAAAGAGAATGATTTGGAAAATGCTGGGAGTGTACTGGGGAGGACGTGCTTTTTCAAAGGAAAATGGTTGTCTGCCCCATCTTTTGTAAAATGTCAAACTTTCAAAAAGAATAACAGTGAAACTCAGGTCTGATTCTTTTTCTAGTTTCACACAAAATGCAATACCTTATTATGCCATTATTATTGATGATGATTTCATATAAGTGTAGCACATCAGATCCACACACCAACCCTTCACTGTGTGGATGGATGCACAGGTGGTCCCTGTAACTGCACATGGGAGACTGGGCTTCAAAGAACTCTTGCTTAGAGTAGAATTAGTTAAGAGAAGCTTAGAGGAATTAAACAAAACACTTTATAGATATTTAAAATTTTCTTGCTTCAAAGACATTTTGTTGATGGGGTTCTGGGATGCTCATTCCCAAACTGGCCCATACAGGGCCCTTCTCAAAAGAATTAAAGGACAAACACATTTTCTCTCAAGGACTGAGGAAAAAAAAAATCCTAATAGTTCTATGGAACTTTCCAACAGACCAGTGAGTGCAAAGCTCGAGAAGTGATGTATATGTGTGTGTTTGTGAGACATATTAGCCATTTTATACTCAAAGTCCAAAGTAAGTGTAAACTACCAGTTAATTTAGCCTGCTTTGAAAAATGGACAAAATCCCTGAGAAGAATACAGAAGTTTCAAGAGAGTACATTTACCACTGCTTGTGAAAATTCATTGGATACAATTCAGCTGTGAACAACAAGGAAAAGGTTGCAAAGTATTGTTATGCTTTCAAAAGTAGCTAAGAATCAGAAAGCAGGAGAGGCATGATAATAAACCACTAGCAACAGAAGGTTTTAAGGCCGCATCAGAGATTCAGAATGATTTAATGTATTTACTAATTATCCAGAAATGAGGTCAAACAGAGAGATACTAAAGTTTACAGATAACATGAATTTATTTAGATTTTATTGAAATCCAGAGGGACAGTAAAGAATTTCAGAAAGGATAAGCCATTCTAAAATAATACAGTGGCAGATTAGCACACTTGATTAAATTTGAAGGCAGCCAACTGAAAATGCATAAGGGGGGGGGGGGGGGGGGGGGGGGGGGCGGAGAAGAGCAGACAATGTGCAATTAAACTTCGTAAATCATTGACAATAGATACCACCAAGGCCAAAAGTTTAGCAAAAATCCATGGGGAATTGGGCATTTATATGAATGCTGAGAATACACCATGTTATGATAGTGAAAGCTAAAAATAGATGGTGAAAAGGAATGTAAAACCTCATGTTCATTGTTTTAAGCCAACTTCCAACTATTAGGAATAGAAAGAAGAGAAAATTTCTTAAATTAATGGGTGACCACATGCTGATGACTGTGAGACCTGTTGTGCTGTAGTCCAAATGCAGGGCTAGACACCTGTGGAGAGGGCACAGAGAGAACGCTACCAGAAGCCTGATCCATCTTATGTATCCCTGAATCACAGCTCTCTGTGCTGCACTATGTCCCAGAACAAACCTTCTTCCCCAGGGTCTGGAGACACTAACTGTATTCTTCGAGAGTTCCTAGACAAACTGGCTTTACAATCAAACTTTTCAACTCTTAGGGAGCTCATCGAGTGGGGGGTGTGTTGTATGTTTTACAGGAGGAGGATTAAGGTGGTGAGTCCCCAGATGAGGGAGGATCTTCATGTAATTAAGACCCAGGCCAAACATGCACGAATAGCCCTGAATGACCTGATGAAGACTGTACATGAATCTCCTTCCAGAGCTGAACAAGACACTTCAGAGTGAACATTTTCCTAATTAGAAATGGCTGTGGTATCAAAAAGGCCATCTAGTCTGAGCTCCTAATAAGCCCATCTTCTATGTCCAGTTTTATTGTCTAGGTGAGTATGCATGACTGTATTTCTCTAAGGGTGCTATTATTGTTTTAATTATTCTTTTTGATCCTTTTTTTATTTTCAACATAATGAGAAAATGCAGATAGAATGTTAACTGTTAGCAGCACAGGAGACTGATGGTATGGACAAACAATTAGGTTACTGAGAAGTAAAACATAGTCTGTGAGAATTACCTGTATACAAGGAAGCTTACTTTACTCTTCAATAAAAGCTGGGTGACCTACCTTGCCTTTGCTCTGTGGTAAGACCATGCACTGAAGCATCCACCAAAGCAACACTTGAAGCTGACAGGTTTTAAAATCATGCCATAGTTTAGCTTGCTGTAACTTTTGTCATGAACCAGTGCCCTAACTGTCCAGAAGTGACTGAAAAGCTTTTTATAACCGTGATCTGTATCGGGGAAATAAATTCAATCTCCTATCAGATTTCTGAGGTAGCACAGGATATGAATTTGATATACTCCTTATCTGAGCTGCTTTATTCATCTCTGCTGCATAATTATTGTCCTTTGTGCGAGGAACACAAGACTATCATGCAAAATATTCCCCTGATAAAAAACATAAAACGGTAACCAGCTGCAGAAATGTCTCAGAAGCATCTTCAGCTGGTAAATGGTTAGGCCAAATGCAACTATCATTTTAAACATTGCCTCCCATACACGCTGAATGCATGCAAACACACTGAGGTACAGAACCATTTATGATAGTCCTCCCTTGAATTTTTCCACTGCAAATTAGAGGGAGATTTTATTTTATTTTATTTTATTTTCCATTCAGCCTTACAACCCTGAAAGATTTCATTACAACCTGTTACCATTAGCTGGTATTTCCAGTGTATTCAAAATACCACAGCGTGTATGCTAGTACTGCAAAGCACTTTCTTCTATTCCTTGCGAGCATATCAATCTATTGCTCAACAAACAAGGAATTGTGCCAAAAAACACACATTAAAAGATGGGTGCACAGCACTGGTAGGTACAGGACATCATCTGAAGTCAGACAAAGCAATAGTGTACTCAAGAGGATAAATGTTTTGTTTTAATAATAATAGCTGTATCCACAGATTAGAAACCTAATTTGGCATGAATCAACAGTAATGCTTAAACCATTCTCATGATCTCTCATTTGCTTTTCCTTATGAACAGTGCCTTGGAAACAGTGAATAATGACCTATGTTTTATACTTTAATGCACATTTTACTAGTGTTTATCCAAACAAGGGTAATTTTAGCTAGATCACCTGCACAAGCTTTTGATGAATCCAATAAAACCTTTGTTTTCTCAATGTTTTTAAGAGATAATTTTGCAGTTCACAGTGTTTTGCTTTATTCTTTGCTATATGTATTACAAAGTGTTATGAGCAATGGGTTATTACAATAAAGTTTCTGTGTCTTTCCCAGTAACGTGGATGATTTCTTCCAGGAGAAAAATTAACAAACAGTGTGGCTTGAGCTCCTCAGTCTTTTCCCTTTCTCGTTCCCTTCAGCCACAATTCCT